>NC_134472.1:28614757-28757497 GCF_964194025.1 Convolutriloba macropyga
AAACCACAGGACTAATACCATTACTGCAAACTTTGAGAGCAATTAAAAAAAAAAAACAAAAAAAAGATCCAAAATTACTATCCCCGTTCATTTTGTTGAAAAACTACAGCTGGATCAAAACTACTGAAGAATACGTACCTTCATGCGGTAACTTCAGCTTTCACAAATGTTTATGTTCTCCGCTAACTAATGTTATTCAATAACAGCTGATTTTGAGACAAAAATCATCTGCAAGTTATAGGTTTCCAAAAACATTTACAAGAATTTGACGTAAATGACCTTAAATATTATTGAATCAAAGTTTTTTTGCTATATTAAACAATGTCCCGTACATTATATGGAAAATTTGCCTGGATATCAATTTGACGTACACAAAACCACGATATATACAACGTCAAACTTGAAAAGAAGGCATTTAAAAAATGCTTTTTTAACAATATCTTGAGCAAACGCTTTATCAACATACATAGAAATTTAACCATTTGAATAATTACACGCGGTAGCAATTTTATGATGACCAGCTTTATTTGCTATTTGCTAGATCTTTCAAAATATTGTCTTATATTTGAATAATTAAGGCAAAAAATATTTTTACACCCCCCAGTTCGTTTCAGCGGTTTCAAATCTGTCCGGATATTTTGTTTTTGCAGTTAACTTTTGTGAACTGTATTATCCGCTCTGATGTAGAATGCCGTTGCATTACTTAACACTCAATAATTTCAATTGACTATCCGTTCAGTTTTCCTGGATGACAAATAACTTTGCTTCAATTAAGCAAAAATCCAAAATTTCAAATAACCAATTAATCTCAAATTGGAGGTTTTTCGATGATATCTCCTTAACCACAAATGCCAGTGAGATAAAATTTCACAGCGTTCTGAATGTTAGGTAGGCCCACTATCTGATATAAGGAAAAACAACGCTGGGTAAACTGCGTTGGTGGGGCTACCTATTATATTTTATACCAAATCTTGTACATGGGCAAAATTTCCAATGTTGGATAACTCTGTGCGTTAAAATTCAAATTTGAGCAAACTTGGCAGTGCAAAACACTGTTATACAAGAACCCAAACGATACAGAAATGAACTGAATCATTTGAATGCTCTTTGAGAATTAACACAACAATTTTGTACCTCAGATTCGAATATTCTGAATTAATTCAATGAACAAATTTTGTTTCTCAATTGGCCTCAATAAAACCAAAATCAAAACTATGATATGCTTTGTCAAAAACCAGTGAGAGCAACTGACTATGTGCTTAGCACAAAGTTTCTCATACTTAGGAACTTTGTTCCTCAGAAGGAACATTTTGAAAATATCAAAGTTAATTCTCTTTTCAACAAATCGAATTAAAGTTAAAACTGTACAATCAGTAATATGACCCACAAAAACAAGAAACGATAAAAATTAATTTACCGCTCATGAAAGTGTGCTTCAATATGCACTGTATGACAGTTTAGTACAGGCAAATTAACGAGTTTCAACTGACTTTTGTTGGTTATTCACGCCCTATTTATACTGCCGTACATGCCGAAATTACATCTATGATTGGTTGCAGATTACTCTGTCGTAAAAATCTCCTCATACACTGAGTTTAGGGTACGGGATACCTTATACGGTGTCCCGCACTCTCTGAATTGGTATGAAAATCGCAAAATTCGTCGAATCTGTCTTAGCAAGTTGGGTATCTCTTGCTCCGTTTGAGCTAATTTTGTGTGATTGTGAACACTTGAACACGTGGCATTAATAGAGTAGTTCGAATTCGAGTTTGATTTTAACTTCATGTATGACGATTGCGTACTAATAAAAGTTGCAAAATAAAGATGTTGACCAAAGTGAACAAATCCGTAGGGCGGCAGTAGAATGTAGCATTAAATTTCGCTCTTTATGCTATTCTAGCTTTAATGCTTGAAATGGCCTTGAAGCGGTATTCATTTTGGTAATTTAGTTAGTAAGCTCAGCCGCCACATGCCGGTCGTGTTTTCAATCGCGAAAGCATCTTTTTTAGGTGGTACTGGGGCGAGCTTCACTGCTGGTCTCTTGTACACTCCGTCGTTCGTTTCAACTATCGCTGATCAAATCACACCGTCAGACCCATCGATGGTCTTCGTAACTCGACCTAGATTGTAATATCCACGCAGTGTCAAACAAGTAATCAGACGAAAAAGAAATGAACTGAATCGGTTGAATGCTCCTCGAGAAATAACACAACAATTTTGTACCTCAGATTCAAATATTCTGAGTTAATTCAATGAACAACTTTTGTTTCTCAATTGGCCTCAATAAAACCAAAATCAAAACTATGATATGCTTTGTCAACACCGGTAAGAGCAACTGACTATGCGCTTAGCACCAAGTTTCTCATACTTAGGAACTTTGTTCCTCAGAAAGAACATTTTGAAAATATCAAAGGTAATTCTATTTTCAACAAATCGAATTAAAAATAAAACTGTACAATCAGTAATAAGACCCACAGAAACAAGAAAAAATAACAAGTAATTTACCGCACAAGAAAGTGTGCTTTAATATGAACTGGAGTTTCAACTGATTTTTGTTAGCTATTCACGCCCTATTTATACTGCCGTACATGCCAAAATTGCATCTGTGATTGGTTTTAGATTACTATGTCGTAAAATTCTCTAAATACACTGAGTTTAGGGTAGGGGATACCGTATACGGTTTCCCGCACTCTCTGAATTGGTATGTAAATTGCAAAATTAGTCGAATCTGGCTTACCAGGTTGGGTATCTCTTGCTCCGTTTCAGCTATATTTGTAAGATTGTGAACACTTGAATACGTGGCAATAATAGAACAGTTCGAATTTGAGTTTCAATTTAACTTCATGTATGACGATTGCGTACCAAAAATAGTTGCTAAATATAGAAGTTGAACAATGTGAACTAATGCGTAGGGCGGCAGTAGAATGTAGCATTAAATTTCGCTCTTCATGCTATTCCAGCTTTAATGCTTGAAATGGCCTTGAAGCGCTATTTAAATTTGTAATTGAGTTGGTAAGCTCAGCCGCTACATGCCGGCCCTGTTTTTCATTGCGAAAACTTCTTTTCTAGGTAGTACTGGGCGAGCTTCACTACTGGTCTCTTGTACAATCCGTTGTTCGTTTGAACTATCGCTGGTCGAATCACACCGTCAGACCCATCGTTGGTCTCCGTAAATCGACCTAGATTGCAATATCCACGCTTATCGCTGTCTTCGATCAACGAAACGAGAGAGCCCTTTTTTAAGGATTTCGTTCGCTGTAGATCGCCATTTCTGCCGGTTATTCAGAGTTGGCAGATATTCTTTATAAAATCTGTCCCATATGAGATTTGCATAGGCTTGAGTTTGTCGAAGGAGCTCTCGATGATCAACAAATTCCTCGGCGCTTGGATGGTAGGGTACGCAAACGTTCTTGTTGTCAAGCAAGAAGTGATTGGGGGTCAATGCTTCTAAGTCATTAACGTCTGAGTTGACTGGAATCGACGGTTTGGCGTTCAGTGTGTTCAAAAATTCACATGGTTGTTGAAAGAACGTCTTCCAAGACTGATCTGTTCCCCAACACTGCGTACATTGCCTTTTTGCAACTTCTCACCAACCGTTCCCATACTTCTCCAAAGTGTGGTGCTGCGGGTGGCTTGAACTTCCATCGATCCCCTCTTTGTTTTATGCCGCAACGTTCCCTGCGAACACTCTTGCAGCTCCAACAAAGTTTTTCCGATTGTCACTGAAGATTTTACCTGGTTTGCCTCTTCGCGCAATGGATCTCATTATTGCATTGAGACAACTATCTGTGTCCAACTTGGGTACCACTTCTATATGCACCTCCTCTCATAGTTAGACGAGCAAAAATAACACCATCACTTCTCGTTTCTTCGCACAATCTTCAGAATGAAAGGGCCTAAGCAGTCAACTCCAATTTTTGTGAAGGCTGTTTTCTTCGGGTAGATCTGCCATGACTGGTGCTATCGTTTGTGCTCTGCCTTTTCTGCAGGTAACGCATTTGTTCTTGATTGATCTTAAGGCGTTCCGTATGCCTAGGATCCACATCTTCTGCTGAACAATGTCTCTTACATGCTCAGTGCCTTCATGTTGATTGTCCTTGTCCTCGTTCCGCACGAATAAATCAACCGCATGATGTTTCCAGTGTAGCAAAATTGGATGCTTTGCATTGAAGTCCAATTGACTTTTGCCTATCCTTCCTTTGGCTCGAATAAATCTTTCTTCATCTAGGAAAGGGGAGATTGGTAGGATTTTGCTGCCTTTTGGAATTTCCTTTTCAGCTTTTAGAGATATCATCTCTTCAGCAAACTGTTCTTGCTGTAGTAGTTTAAAGACTGTTGCTTTTGCTTTCTCTCTTTCTTCAATGCTGACTACAAGTGTTGCTGGTTTTTATTTGCTAAATACTTGCTGTACGTATGCCACAGCATTTACTATTCTGTTGAAATTACTGAATCGTTCCCGCTGAATAACAGCTTTCTTCTCTTCATACTGTATCATGAAGACTCATGAGAGTATATTCTCTTCAGCTGATGCAAAGATCAGGTTCACTTGCGTTGGCCATTCACTTTCTGGTCCATGCAACCAGGCCGGCCGAGTGAGCCACTCAATCTTCTTAAGATCCTCAATGTTGATTGCCCTGGCGCCAATGTCCGCTGGGTTGTTGATACCGCTCACATGTTTCCACTGTGAAACATCAGTTGTACCCAGTATCTCAGCCACTCGTTTGGCCACAAATACTTGTTGTTTATGATGGGAACTGTGTATCCACTGCAATACTTTAGTTGAGTCTGACCAAAATCTGCAACTATTTATCTTCATTTCATGTTCCTTGACTATCTGTTCTTTCAACCTCACTGCCATGACGGCCGCTTGTTGTTCCAGTTGGGGTATTGAAAGATGCCTCATCGGCGCCACTCTTCATTTTCCAATGAAAATTGCTAATTCAGCTGAGTTTTGTTTTGGTTGTGAACGTAGATAGGCAACTGCACACATCGTGTCTTCAGATGCGTCCGCAAACACATGAAGTTCGGTTTTATCCCTCTCTCTGTTGAAGTACCTTCTATCGATGCTTTTTTCAGCAACTATTGGAAGTTGTTCTTTTCATCTCAGGAATTCTTTCAATTCACCAGGCTCCAATTCGTTGTCCCAATGTTGTCAATTCTTAGTCCAGATGCCTTTCAGAAGTCGTCTCATGTGGACACTGAACGGGGCAAACAATCCGATCGGGTCGAATACTGAAGAGACCAGTGATAGAATCTTCCTCTGGGTTATAGGCGTTTCAACTTCCTTGTTTGTACCTCTGCATACTTGAAGACTATCATCAGTTACGGTCCATTGAATTCCTAGCACTGAGGATCCTTCCGTATTGGGTTCCACATCGACCTGCTTCGTGTTGCTGATTGATTTCAAGTCATCTGGGATTGCTTCGGTAACTGCATTGTTGTTGCTTATCCACTTCTTCAGTTCAAATCCATGTTGTGAGAGAAGAGGTTGTAGTTGATTGAAGACTTCAATTGCTTCTTCAGTGGTTTCTACCGATTTGATGAAATCGTCCATGTAGAGGTTATTTTGTATTGCTTTTGCTGCAATCGGGTGCTCTTCTTCGTTGTCCAGTCCCACTCGCTTTAGAGCATGGTTTGCACAAGTTGGAGAACCCTTACATGACGGTAATATTCGTATACTCGAACGGGTTTGTTGGTTCATGGACGCCATAAGATCCTCGAGCAACTTCTCTCCTTTTCGGGAACTTGCACTTGTAGAAACATTGATTCGATGTCAGCTCTAAGGGCTATTAGTCCTTCGCGTAATCTGAAGATTGTTCCAATCAGCCCGTGTTGCAGATCAGGTCCGGCTAGTAGTTTGTCATCTAGGCATATTTCTTTGTACTTTGATGCGGCATTGCAAACACGTCTTACTTTGCCAGGCTTGTTCGGGTTTAGCACTGGATGGTGTGGCAAGTACCATCCTTTCCCGAAGGTGCCTTTCACTTCGGACCCGTCCAATATCTTTACGAGTCCCTTTTCTTAATCCGTATCATTTGACTGTTGATACAAAATCTTCAGGTTTGAGTCCCTTTGAAATCTTCATTCCGGTGAGTAAAGCTGACCCTAAGGAGGAGCTGTAGTTGTTCGGTAGGTTTGGCTATTGTTCACTCCACAGCTTTTCCACTTCGTACCGCTCGCCTGTGAACTTCTTGGTACTCTCTAGCATTCTTTGTGCCTGCAGTTCATTCTTTGGTCGACTGACGACGTTGATTTTGGAAGCATAGGTTTAGAGGCATATGTCCCACCAGGTTTGGATCTTCTCAGCCGCTTTCACATCTTCTGTGAAGGCGAAATGAGAAACATTTTGTCTTCTGTTGCCCGTCATGATTCCACTGACTACCCATCCAATCTCTGTCAGAACGGTGAAAGATTCATTTGTGCTCCTCTTTTGTAGTCCAATGGGCGTTGTAGCTCATAAGCATCTTGCCCAAGGATGATGCCAACTTCCATCAAGTTGAAGCTTTTGTTGGGTAGAACACTCAAGTGATTGAAGCTTTGCTTCAGCTTGTTGTAGTTGTAGTTTGTGTTCCCCAAGGAGATTGATGGGTGTGCAAACGCTTCAATTGAATGCACCTTTGAATGTAGTCCCTTTATTTTGAGAGGAACCTTTTCTGTCTTCAGGTCCTTTGTTCCATGTATGCCAGCTATGTTGAGCGCCACTTCGGTGCCTTGGGCTCGTAACTTCTCTTGCACACTTTGATCGATGAATGAAACCGTTGATCCACTATCGAGGAAGGCATATGTGTTCAGCCTGTTGCCACCGCTCTGTATTGAGACAGGAACTATCTGAAGAAAGCTTGTAACTTCGTTACTCTGGTTGATTGTTGCTGCGCTCAAGTCGACTGCGTGATTGCCCTCGTTCAATGGTTTTCTTAGTGTAGCAATTGATTGTGCTTCTTGATGCATCCATTGATTCTGCACGCATTGACTTTACAATCTTTGATTGCATGTCCTTTGCCTAGACATCCTCCGTAACATAAGCGTTGCTTCCTCACTGCTGCGTACCGATCTTTCTCGCCAATGTTCTTGAATAGTGGGCAGTTTCAAATTTAATGACTGCCATCAGCTAGTGGACAGTGATCACTTTGCATTTGCTTCGTTTCTTTCACATTCAAACTACCACTGAAGTTCGATGTTTCCGAGAACCGTTTGTCTCTATTTGTGCTTCTTCGGTCTTCTTCTCTTCCCTCTCCCTTGAAAGCTGAAAACCCTTCATGCACAAATGCTATCCTAGAGAGCCATTTTTCAAACATAATCAGATCGGGCCAATCTTCATCTTTATCATCAACACAGAACCACCACTTCTGTTTGAGAGTTTGAGGTAGTTTATATACTGTCATATAGAGTGTTGCTTGTAGAGAGAGCTTGATTGCAGATGTCCAACCTGCTTGTACTCTTTGAGCATATTCACAGTGTTCACAACAAAAACTGAGAAACTGATCATACCTGTTGAGTTGTGAGGTTTCACCTGACTTGCGTTGCGAAGAATCTCCAGTTGTGCATCAATGTTCACATGAGGCCTTCCAAATTTCTTCTCCAGAATGCTCCATGCAGCTTGATAGAACTGTCCAGAAGCCCTTTCCAGAGATTGCTGACCTTGCCTTGCCTGTCAGTAGAGTCTTCCGATGGCTCGAGCACTAGTTGATTGGGAACGGACATCATCATTCTCTAAGGCTGTTCTCTTCACTTTGCGCTCTAGCTCAAGCTCTCCCTCCAGCAGTTGATGCTTGGTTTCCCGTTCCTTCATTTGTATTTCCAACTCTATCTTCCTCCGCTCGAACCGTGCCTGTTCCAGTCGCATCTTGGTTTTGAACTCGATATCGAATTTCTTCGTCCTTTCCTCTCGCCTTTGCTTTGCTGAAGATGTTTCCCAAACACTCTCCATATCTTGGCCGCTTGCTGTTGCTCCATTTTGCTCTGTTTGAGCAACTGGGTTGTTCGTTGGGTAGTTGCTGTTGCTCTCGCTGTCGATCACTTCTTGAGTTGTGTTGCTTTGCTCTGCATTCATTGCTGCTTGCGTGCCTTTGCTTATAGGTGCAAGCCAATGATAGTCCAAAATTGCTTTGCACTTTCTTGCTTCCTTCAGATGTTCTTCAACGAAATTAGCTTGATAGGGCACAAGCTTGTTTCGACGCTTCGGTTGCTTGGGTATTTCTTCCCCTAGAAGGTGAACAGTCTGTTGTTAGAGAACCTTTAGTTTGTTGGGTCGATCTGAATCTTCAATTATTTTGTAGCCAATCCCTGTTTTAGCGTTAACTTCTCCCGCTAAATCTTGGAAGTTCTTGTCGTATCTCTGAGCTGTTGGTTTAAGCTCCTCTTTGCAGGTGGGATTTGGATTGCCTGGTTGCTGTTTGCTTCAATTTTGCCTATTCCTTTTAAGCGAGGTCAATTCTTCAACGTCTTTTGTGAATTGCATTCGCACCTTTCGCTCTGCCTTACTGTCGTTGCGCTGCTGATTCGTATGATTCTCTTTGGGGTTGCCTTCGGCACTCTCTTCATCAGATTGCACAGCAATTTGCCTTCCACTGTCCGGGTTGGCGGACCAAATAAAACGGCTGCTCTCCTATCAAAGTCAAGGAAAACTTTACACCGCTCACTTTGTTTCAGCCGTTTCAAATCTGTACGGATATTTCGTTTTTGCAGTTAACTTTTGTGAACTGTATTATCCGCTATTCTGTAGAATGCTTTTGCATTACTTAACACTCAATAATTTCAAATGACTATTCGTTCAGTTTTGCTGAATGACAAATAACTTTGTTTCAATTAAGCAAAAATCCAAAATTTCAAATAACCAATTAGTCTCAAATTTGAGGTCTTCGATGATATCTCCTTAACCACAATTGTCAGTGAGATAAAAGTTCACAGGGTTATAAACGTAAGGTAGGCCCACTATCTGATGTAAGAATAAACAACGCTGGTAAACTGCGTTGGTGGTGCTAACGTTTATAATTTATACCCAATCTTAATACGTGGGCAAATTTCCAATGTTGAATAACTCTGTGATTAACGATTCAGATTTGAGCAAATTTTCAGTGCAAAACACTGTCATACAAGTAATCAAACGAAAAGGAAATGAACTGAATCGGTTGAATGCTCTTCGATAAATAACACAATAATTTTGTACCTCAGATTCGAATAATCTGAGTTAATTCAATGAACAACTTTTGTTTCTCAATTGGCCTCAATAATACCAAAATCAGAGCTATGCTAGTCTTCGCTAAAACCGGTAAGAGCAACTGACTATGTACAAACTTTCTCTTACTTAGGAAATTTGTTCCTCAGAAAGAAAGTTTTGAGAATACCAAAGTTAATTCTCTTTTCAACAAATCAAATTAAAGTTAAAACTGTTCAATCACTAATATGATCTACAGAAACAAGAGACAATAACAAGTAATTTACAGCTCATGAAAGAGTGCTTCAATACGCACTGTATGTCAGTTTCAAATAACCAAATTTTCGAGTTTCAACTGATTTTTGGTAGTTTTTCAAGCTCTATTTATACTGCCGTACATGCCAAAATTTTATCTGTGATTGGTTGTCGATTACTATGTCGTAAGATTCTCTAGATACACTGATTTTGGGTCTCGGGATACATTATACGGTGCCCTGCACTCTCCGATTTGGTATGAAAATTGCAAAATTCATCGAAACTGGCTTACCAAGTTTGGTATCTCTTGCTCCGGTTGAGCTAAATTTGTGTGATTGTGAACACTTGAATACGTGGCAATAATAGAGTACTGCGAATTTGAGTTTAATTTAACTTCATGTATGGCGATTGCGTACTTATAATAGTTGCTAAATATAGATGTTGATCAAAGTGAACAAATCCGTATGGCTTCAGTAAAATGTAATATTAAATTTTGCTCTTTATGCTAATCTAGCTTTAATGCTTAAAATGGCCTTGAAGCTCTATTCAGTTTGGTAATTGAGTTAGTAAGCTCAGCCGCCACATATAGGATAATGACAAATCAAGGATCCAGTGAAGTGGCTATTGAAAGTTATCCGAATATCAAGCAGATTCAAAGGAAAAAAAACTTGAATATTCCGGATAAGGTATATCAAATTCTGCGTTAGGAAGTACGTGGATAGGTTCAATGTATCTGCTACCGTTTTGGGGACACCTTTTGTCAATTGTTTGAAAGAATGAAAAATAGTTAGAAGATACTTTTGAATAAAACTAAACGGAGGTTTAGCAAAATCTGCTACCTGTATATCGGACATTTAAGGTAATTGTAATCTGCTTGAAATGCAGGGAACTTATGATCAATGGCTAATTTGGGAGTAATAAACATATTTTGTTTTCACAAAGTTCAGTTTATTCGCACTGAAAAACTTTTGTAAAATTTTAGCTGCCATTAGTTATTTCCTTGCAAAGAGCCGCAAATACTTTTACAAAAGGGCTATTGTTGCACTCCCGTTTTCTAACCTTTATTTTCTGAAATACCTGGCTTGTTGCATTGATGCGCTGCTTGCTTCTTAATAACTGGCCAGTGGTTTTGGTTTCGTAATCTAATGAGAAGTACAATTTAGAGATGTAATTCAAAATAGTCGTGATTTTCGAAAAACATGACACAGACAACATAAAAGGCCCGAGGTTTATTCTAACTCCTTTTGAAATGGAATGAGAAGCTATTGTTTCAACAACATTGCAAATTATAAAGGCAATTTTTTCTAAAGGAGGCAATATGACTTCTCAATTTGTCTTCAGTTTCTGTTTCCAGAAATGTTGATTAAAGGTAGTGAATGTTTACTATTGTGGCATAGATTATTGTTTTGAGTCCTTCAATGGTCAGCTAGTGATCGTTTACGTGATTCTGACAGTACTTATTTTCAAAAGCTTCAACGAACTTTTCAGATTCGACCATAGTTTTGAAGATTCTTCTGCCTATGACGAAATGTGGCAGATGGTTTATCAGCTGTACACCGGAGAATTGATGGATGCATCAGGGTGTTTCAGTTGATAGCTGATGGTTTTATTATTTTAGCATTATGTCTCCTTAGAAACTCAATGTCAAATTGTGATTTTTTTCTCAAACTTTCTGATTAGATTTAGTATTCAAAGTTCATAATTCATGCATTTTCCTCAATAATCTTGTTTGATAAAACGGTGATCAAAACAATTTTTCGTTTGTTGTTGTAAACAAAAATTGTTCTTTCTTTCACAAATCGACACTTTTATTCTTTCAATTAAAACCCTTTATTCTTATCTACTCTCTACTTTCAATTTTTCCTCTTAGTTGTCCACAAAAATGCCTGTTTGATAGATTGAAAGGAAAAAACTTAAAATGAAACCTAAAAAACTACCATTTTAACAAAAAAAGCCTGTGCAGATCTGCCTTGTTATTGTACAATCTTCATTAATATAATTTCATTCATACAATCTTCGTTCTAAAAATAGGTTCATTCATCCGGTTTTTAATTAAAACATATAGAAATTTTATAAAAAATTTTTTTATCTGTTTAAAAAGGAAATTACAAAACAAAGCTATTTCTAGGAAAAAATTGGACTCGTTTTCTGCTTCCAATTTTATAATCAATAAAATGCTTGTTTAACTCAAATATACTTGAAGTAATAATGTACTGATTGCCGCAAAACTACAATTATGTTGCTCAGAAAGTAGAAAATTTAACATTTCAAAAAAGTTGCAAAAATCGTCGACGTACCAGACCAACTTTAAAACAGGCGACAACCTGTCGCCAATATAATTGATGCTCTTGATATTATTTCCTGGAACTATTATTTATTTTGCTAGCCATCCACGGTCTCAAACTAAAGTTATGTTCTAACCCTCAAATTAATTTGGATAATTTGAACTTTAGGAACTTCACGCAACAACACGCGGTTTTTTGTTCGCTCAATTTTGGAGGTCAATATTTTTTGTGGAGAGACACTAAAGCTGTACCATTGCGAACTCAATAATAATCATATCAGTTCCTTTTGAAATGGAGTGAGAAGTTTTTTTTTCAACAATATTGCGTTTTATAATGGCGATTTTTTCTAACGGCGGCAATATGACTTCTCAATTTGTCTTCACTTTCTGTTTTCAGAAATATGGATTTAAGTTAGTGAATGTTTTCTATTTTATCACAATTTAATGTATTGAATCCTCCAATAGTCATCTAGTGATTTTATAAAGTAATTTTGAAGGTTCTTCTGCTAGGTCCAAAGATGGCAGAGCGTTTATCAGCTGTAAATGAAATGCAACAAGGTGCTTCACTTGATAGCTGTCGGTTTTTAATATTTTAACATTATGTCTTTTCAAAAAATCTATGTCAAATTGTGATTTTATTTCTTAAACTTTCTGATTAGATTTACTATTCAAAGTTCAAAATTCATGCGTTTTCCGCATTTATCTTGGTTGATAAAACCGTGATCAAAACAATTTTTTGTTTGTTGTTGTAAACAAGAATAGTGTAATTTTTATCAAATCTACACTTTGAGTCATCAAATCAGAACAAATTGTTCTTGTCTACTCTCCGTTTTTGCTTTTTTCTCCTCAACTGCGCACGAAAATATCTGTTTGATAGGCTGAAAGAACTAATTAACTACCATTTTTAACAAACATTAAAACGCAGAGGTATACCCAAAATTTCCATTTGAGTAAAAATCGCAGATAAAAATAACAGATACAAAAAATGAACAAAATTGGAAGACAAGCTTTGTATCCTATTTTTGCAAAATTGGTTGCGCCATTTTTGCGAAAGAGAGATACATTAAAAACGTGAGATAGGTGACAAGTCTTGTAGTACGTTTCCGCTCATTTTTGCATTAAAAGTAACTCTAATCCGCTATTGAGACCAATTAACCGCGCGCTTTTTGAGCATAAAACAAGGAGTACAAAGCACTTTTATAAAGATTTAATTGAAGCTTTTAAAGTAAAGCTTTAGAGTTATTTAAATAGAAACAGTTTTGAAGACAAATTAAATTAGTATTAGGTGCCGTTGTAGTAGCAGTAGTTTGCTTTTGTTAAATTTTTTCACTGTAGACAGTCATCGAATAGAGCTGGCATCCTTTTATGCGTAATTGTTCACGACAATTTTTATAACACTTTGTACCTATTTGAAGCCAATTTGTCCCAAAAAATAAAAAGACACATGTAAAATGGTAAACAAGCCTGATAAAATGGTGATTCAAAAGTCGATAGACCCCTGTAAAACTGTAATGAGACGCAAACAAGTCACGCACTGAATGGATTTTTCAGAAAAAAATTAATGAACATCCTTAACAGATGCGGATTTGAGATTTGAGTTTTTTTTCAGTAAAAATTCTAAACAACTATAAACCTGTACATAGAGGCAAAAACTTGAACAAACCCAATTTGACAATTCATTTGCTAAATTCAAACGCAAATCGTTCATTATATCAAATTTAGCAAGAAGTAAAACATTAGTCAATTCACATGCAATTTTTCACCGAAATTTCTCTCTGTCGAGTCTTTTCTTTTGTGGCAAATAAGAAGATTTTAAAAGTTGCTACAGGAAAAACTTTTGTTTTATAGATGGAAAAATGTACAGACGTTTAAAAAAATGAGCTGAGGCTATTTTCATTTTCCATTACCCTGAAAAAAAACAGGTGTTTTTTCAGAATTTAATTTATTTGTCAAATTTCTGAAAAATATTAAAAAAAGGGTTTGGGTGATGCCAATTCTATTTCCCGGCCTACAACTCACATCAAATAGAAACATTGTGATAAATTTGAGCCCTATATGGTTTATTTTTAACCGGTAAACTTTTTTTAATAATTTAATTTTTATTGAATAATAAACGCCCATTAAATTAGGCCTAATTGTGGATTATAGATACATCCAGTGCAAAAATTGTATACATTCAGTGCGAAATAGAGTAACTTTGCTTGCGATAAAGAGATACATAATTCGAGCAGATTCGTGATAAGTAGCACGTGAAAAAATAGGATACACACCTTTTATCTTAATTTCGTGGTTGAAATTTGCAGAATTTTCACAACATAGGAAAAACGAACAAGAGATATGCAGATCGGGCAAATTTGCCCGTGGCGATTTTGGTGTACCTCTGCGGCGTAATGAACAGAATGTGGATTGTTATTATATAATCTTCATTATTACATTTTCATACTTACAATATACTCTTTACGCTGAATTAAACAAGAATTTAGGATAATGGAACAATTTTTGAAGAAACTTGCCTATAATTGTGACATCTCTCAAAAGAGCGCTCTCTTTGTACGAACAAAGCACTAGTGAGGTATTTATCTCAGGCTGAAAAGGCCTCAGCACTCTCGCATAGGGTTTGCTGTCATTATCAACTACCCTAGCTCCGTCTATTTTGGGGGCGATATTGTCCTGTTCTAGAATTGTGAAATGGTCTGTACTTCTCAATACAGGGTGATGGTGGTGGGCGCCACTGGCCTTCTTTTGTTTTTGACTCTCGTGGCTTATTGGGTAGTGGTCCCAGCCTAACAGCCAGTTAACAAAAGTTGTCTTCCCACTTCCTGGAAAACTTCAGAAGATGAGACTCGTGGAAGTTCTTATCCTCTATTGTTTCGGGATCTATTTTGTTTCAGCCCCAGTGTTTTCATGAACCTCTATGAACCCCAGTAACAAAAGATGTGTTATTACATGACAAAAGCTACCAGGTAAGAAATAGCACATGCGCTTGGGGGCGTAAAATCTATATGCCACTAAGCTGGCGGGGTCGAAAAAAATAGATCCTCGTTTTGTTAGATCACTGATAACTTACTGAAATTCTTTGCTGATTTTTTTTTTCATATCTGATGTCTAATTTTATTTACGTCTAATTATATCTACTGTCTATAATTTTGAACTAAGCTCTTCCAAAGGAAAGTCATTGTTCCAATAACTTGCGATACCCGTTTAAACCATCCATATAAATACAAAATTATAAATTAAAAAAATGTATTTAAAAATTGATTATGAGATAAATAAAGTTATACCTTTGCGACCGAGCACCAGAACCATTGGATTGTATGTGAAAAAGGATTCTGCATATTGCTCGTGCACTAGATCACTGAAATTGTGAAAGACTTCCGCTGATCTAAACATCAACAAACAAACAAACAAGCAAAACTGAGTCTGCATCACATGCAAGGGTATCTTTTATCAGGCATACCGTAGTCGAAAATTAATGGGAAATTTCTAAATTTTTTTTTTAAATTTAAGAAAATTTCGAAAAACAGATGCATTATATTTTTGAAAATTTTTATACAACTACGTTTATTCATTGTAAAAAAAAGAGCACGAAAAAAACCTAAAATCTACGTTTCGTATGTGAAAGATTGTAGTATCATTTGGTTTTGCTCCTTTATTCAGAAATCATAACTCCTTAAGTCAACAAGGCGGCTCGTTAATGTGCGTTCGCACATGATGTTCCGACTCGAGCTCATCTACATTTTTGACTTAATTCTCAACCAAATGAAGAGATAACAAAAATAGATGTTTGACTTTAAAAAACACGTTACAAAACGTAAATACTAATTGAATTACATAATGCCATTTCTCATTACAGCGCTCACGAGATCTACCAATAAAAAGACTACGAAAAAAAACAGCAAACAACAAAATATGCAAAAACAAAATTTTCACGGCAGAAACCCAATATATAATTTAAAAAGCACCTAGTAACAACGTCAAAATGCAATCAGATAAAACCTTAACTCCACAAATTTAGTTTTTGCTAACTATGCAGCAGATGTAAGTTTTTCATAATGAGATTAGGTAAAAAATTGACATAGAGAAAAAAAATGAGGTTAAAGTCAAAGATCAATCAACATTTCTTAAACCAATTAATTTCAAAAGTCTAAAAAAATCTTTAGCTTTTTAACAAAATAATTCTTGATAAATTTACTAAAAAGTCAATATGAAACAAATGGGACCTGTATTTGCTGAGACTAAACCATAGGAATAAACTAAATACGCAGAAAATCTCAAAAAACGAACAATTTACACAAAGACGCAGAAAATCTCAAAAAATTAAGAGCAATAACATAAATTATTGAAGCCATTAAAATCATCAGCTATTATCTGAATTGTATTTATTTTTATTTCAGTTTACAATTATACTCATTCAGCTAAAATTATACTAAAAGAGAAACGAAGTTCGTTCATTTGGGCCACATTTGAAAATCATTGGGATCTGTTATTACCTGACTAAGCTAAAAGAAGAGAAAAAAGAAAAACAAATACACCACTCACAATATTTTTTACGAAAACGCATAATGTCCACCAAACAAAGCATCAGTTACGACATAATATTAGTAGACAAGCTGTTTTTTGAAATTCAAGGAATTGGAGTGGACTTCTCAATAAAGAGAATAAGTTGACGAAAAGAACAAAAAAACTGAAAAGTTTGAAAAATCTTTGAAGATGTATAATATCATAATTTTTAAGACTATTGGCTTTAAACTGACTGCTTCGGGTAAGATCACTTATTACAGGTTTATGGGCAACATGACAGGCAACATTAAAGGTTTATGAGACCGATCAGAATTTTACGGCTACCTAAAAATAAAAAAAAAAGCAAAAACAGCAAACTCACAAAAATTAAGCGAGAAAAGTTTCAAAGCCATTGGAGAATGAACTTTTCAGTATAAACTCTTCTAATTTCAATTAATTTTGTAACAGCAAGGTGATTGTTTCTATTGTTACAAAAAAAAACTTGAAAAGCAACAAATAAAAACAAAGATATGAAAACCACGAAGTTTTTTGAGAAAAGCCCTAGTATCAAAGACATTAAATTCAATTATTTTCAACGCAGTTAATTAAACACACTAAATTCTGCCTCGATGAAATAGCAATCATAGGTTTCATTCATGTGCCATCAATAACTCATCACAATAAGTCATATGGCAGAGAAAAATACTTCAAAACCACGAAATTTTTGAGAAAACCCATAGTATCAAAGTCATAAAAATCTACAGCTTTCAACGGAAGGCATTTAATACGCTAAATTATGCCTAGATGATGTGACGAAAAGGATGTTTGTCATTCAAAATTTATCAATAAGACATTACAACATGTCATTGACTATGAAAACAACAACAAAAACAGGCAAAATCCAAAAGTTCGGTAGAAAGTTGAGAGAAGAAAGTGTCGAAGCTATTTAAACCATAAGCTTTTTTCTCTGAAAATATTTTCAACGACCCATTGAACGTCTTCATTAAGCCAATGGGAGCTATCAATATTAGGATAATGTAATACGATTTCAAAAGGAACCAAAATTATTTAAAAAAATGCAAAAATTAAAAAAATTATGAAAACTCGTGCACCGAAGTAAAAAAAACCAATAGTTAGAAGACAAAGTCGCTAAGTAGATAAATTGTTGTTGATGCAGAAAAATAGCAGTTCTTTCATTACCGAGACTGACCTACAATCCACAGAAATAAGCTTAAGATTGATTTATGTTCAAAAAAAATTCAAAAAAAAAATATTTTTAAAGTCTTAACAGCCATTAATCTCAAAAGCTTTCATAGGAATTCAATGAATACGATCAGCTATGCCAATATGTGAATACGAAGATGTTTATCATGCCTTGGTTATCAATAAGACATCACAATATGTCTTATGACTATGAAAAAAAAAGAACAAATACAGGCAAAAACCAAAATTTCTTTAGAAAAATGGGAGAAGAAAGTGTTGAAGCCATTTGAACCATATTTTTTTCTCAGAAAGTTTTATCTATGATCCTTTGGACGTCTTCACTAAAGGAAGATGTAGCTATCAATTTTAGGATGACGTGATAAGATTTCAAAATGAACCAATAAAACGAAATGTCCAAAAAATTTTCAAAAAAATTTGAAATCTTGTGGCATTGAAGACGTATAACCAATAGCTATTTGATAAAGCCGCCAATGAGATTAACGTATGTTGCACTGGTTTGAAGGAGTTCAATCCTGTTTTACTGAGACGAACCTACAGTTCACAAAAATAAGTTTATGATTCACTAATTTTAAAAAAAATTTCGAAAATTTATTTTCAAAGTCTTAACAGCCATTAGCTGTCCACTCACAGCACAAGATAGGTTCACTTATTGCTCATTAGCAAATCTATTACACCTTTAGTCAAAAAATTTATGCCATAGGATTATAAAACTTTAGTAAAACCTCAAAAAATAAATCAAAATTTCATTTGAAATTACGAAATTTGAGATACGAATCCAAAAAAAAACATGAGCGATCCCTTCGAAACAAATTTTTTGTTCATTGGGCTTCATTTGATCGTAAAAGAGGTTTGTCATTAACGGAACTTTGATATTAAAAGTGTCTAGTAGTCTCTAAGTGACTTGAAAAAACCAAAAAAATGCAAAATTTTCTAAAAAAAAAGAGCTCCCAAACCTAATTCGAATTTTTTTTAGATATTAAACTTCCCTCTAAGACTAGAACTAGTCTTTATTATCTTCTTTGGTCTATAAAAAAACCTAAAATTGATTTGCTTTTCGGCGTGAAATCTAGTTTTGAATTAAATTTGTCGTAGAAAGACGTTAATTCGAACGAAAATTACGGTAAAAGTTAACAAAAGTGAACCAAATATCCAGTGTTCACATGAAACTTTAAAACCTCGATAACTTCTCGAAAAAAACGAAATTCAAAAAAATCTTTTTAATTTCGAATTCTACGCTGGACGAGCTTTTTAATGATACCACGCACATTTCTCTACGATGAATACATCGGTCGGCCAAAATTCACGGAACAAAAAAAACCCATTTGAGTATATAGTTCCTCCCCCCCACAAGTGGGGTCGGAACAATTATCAACTACAAAGATTGATATTATACCGACGAAAAACTTTTTCCAAAAAAAACCTTCTTGTATGGACATATGGCATTGCAGAGCTATGTTAGATGTTCTCAAGCCATTGTTTATTTCGAAAAAAATGAAGACTTCAAAACCGTTTTTACAAAAACGTTGTGCAAACTCCTTTACGCACCAACTGCAACTTGGAAAACTTAAGGAAAGGTTGATTCTCCAAATTTCAGGTATGTAAAGACCGCAGATAATAACTAATTAAAACACAGCTTCTCCTGAACTCAGATATCTACAGTAGTTTTAAAAGTTTAAAAGTTGTTCTTGTGAGTGGTGTACATTTTCACTATAGAAAAATGCCTAAAAACAGCTGAAATTATAGTTCAGACGTTAACGCTAGTGCTCAAGATCACAGCCTAATTTTAAGATAATGACGCTTACAGTGCGCATGATTATATACAAGAGTTAATTTGTGGAATTTAAAAAGATTTCTGCTTTGTCTTTGTGTTGATCAAAACCAAATATTAAACAAAACCATGATTACTCTAACAAACCATAAAATAAAAAGTTAGCACGCTCGAGAAGCAATGTATGGAAAGAACACTATAGTGATGAACTGCATATGATTTCACGGTGTTTGCTTTCTAAGACCTATTGTCCTCACCTTCCAAAAATGATTATTTTAAATTTACATAGTTTTTTGTGAAAATTTTACATAGTTTTTTGCTTGCGCGCACTGTTTGACCCAGGAAGGTTTCGCAATCAGAGAAAGGAAGGCAATATAAGTGGACTGAACTGTGTGATTATAGTGTATTTCTATGAGTGTAATTTCTTTAAAATTACACTCTTCCACTCTTTTTACAACTAAAAGTTGGACTAATGAGTGTAATCATAAGGAATTTTTAAGAGTGGATTAGGAGTTTGTGATAAAAGCGGATTAAAGAGTGTAAAGAGAGAAGTATAGAGTGGAAAAAAATTGTAAATTCTTCAAAATTACACTCCTACACTCTTTTCCCGGCTATTTAGGAGTGGAAATTGCTTCCACCCTTGTTCTTGCTTAGTGGAACAAGGGTGGACACCTCGGCCCGGGTACCTTGGGCCAGTATTTTCAGTTGATTATCACGACCTAGAAAAAGTGTCTTCTCACGGATATGCTCTGCGTAATATTCGTTAAGAAGAAAATTTGACGAACCTGAATCTGCCATCATACTTGGTGAATAATTGGGTCAAGTCGTTCTGACATCTAATTCCTAGTGTTTCGTTGCTTCTGTAGTGTCGGAACGGGTTGTCAGCTTTGACAGTTGAGATTTTTGCCTTCACTGATTCTAGGGCAGCTTTACTGGACCTTTTGCTAACTTTGACTGTTTTCCTCTCCCTCCTAGCCGGCCGCCACATCTCAAGGTTAGTTCAATCGGGTTCTACATTTTTTATTACAATAGTAGACACTACTTCAATCAATTTTTAGTTGCGAGAGCGATCTCATTTAAAACTGACTATCCGCTGAAGCGAAACTTCATGCATATCGCCGATAACATGCGATATCATGATAATTCTTGCAAAGCTTTTCGAGATCTTGGAACACTTTGGTAAGATATAGATAAGGCTATCACGTTTCATTTAACTGATTAAAAAGAGAGATCATTTAATTTTGAGTCATTTAGTCTATAAGATCAAACAAAAACGACGAAAAAAAGGGAAATCTTTAGCACTTTGAATGCGGCAATATGATTATCATCACAATAACCAAACGTACACACGGACAGTTTCCTATTTTTGAGCTTCGTTCTTGCTACGTCTTTTGATTGTTTTCCTCTAAGGCTGAGGACCCAGAAACTAACGAATAATGATCAAATAGTTTGCCCGTTGAGTGATCAATTTGACTCCGTTGAGTCGGGAACCTGAACCTGGTTTGGGTTTAGACATCTACATCTTCTAATTGAAATATGGGTCGTTTGTGTTTTTCAACACGCTATCCCTTCCTGATCTTCAAAAATGTGCTCTTGTAAGCTCTATTGGATAATTAACTTCTGACAAGTATTTCATTTTTTTAGACTACTGGTGAAAATGATAACGTTCCTCTAGATCCATGAAGACATACAAAAAATAATGACACTATCAAACTTTATGTGTAACGTAGCCCATAGAGATTGAACGCAACTCAAACAAAAAATTGGAACACTTACTTTTGTTATCGATCGTAAAATGGAGTTGTCACTCTTTAAACTCTTTACGTCATTGCGATTGAACGTGAAGATTGCGTAACTCAATTCGATCATGTTAATCATATGACAAAATACTCCAGCAAAAGTGTGAACAAACGACGTCTAATTGACAAAAAGTATGAACTCACAGCATTAAGTTTGAAAAAGCAGCACAAGTTATTCCTTGACGATCTGTGCACAACCATTTTCCAAACGCATGTGAATCAAAATTTCGTGAACTCACGCGTTTCTCATTTGCAATAGAAACGCTTTTGCTAGCAATTTAATGAAACAGAAAACACAAAACACTAGTTTAAATTACCAGAAATTATCGAATGATTTGTAAATTAAGCTATAACCATGAGACAAGGGTAATATTTCAAACCGAAATTTTTTTTAAGTTTATTGAAGCACTACTGCTGAATAGGTGCAAATTATCAGTGCCATTTTTTAATCATAAATGGCTACTTTGTTGATTGTAGTCCAAATTGCTGCTCTTTTAATGATCTAAATCTGTTGAAAAATATTGTTCCGACCCTGCCTTAGTGGGGAGAGCAACTATAGGCTCAACTGGGTTTTTTGTACAGTCAGTTTTGTCCGATCGATCTGTTCTTCTCAAATTATCTTCAAATTTGCTAAAAAATATGTAACAATTGTTAACGAGAGCTTTATTGTTTTGACCTTTGGCGATGAAAGAAGGTTGGCGGACTGTTTGATATGATTTTAAGCCAAAAAGTCAGATCAAACAGTCCAACGACCTTCTTTCATTTTTGGCAATAATTTTGGCAAAATTTCCGAAAATTCGGCCATTTTCTTTAAATATGGCACCAAACGTGTTGCTTTAGCCCACTCTGTCCAAGTTTACCGGAAGTAGAGACAAGAAAACTACTGACACAAGTTTTGTAGTCTCAGATAACGACAATTTTTTATTCCGCATCATAAAAAAGTTCTATAATTGCAACTTTGCCAACTTTTTGGTAATTTAATAATTTGATAATTTATAGCTATTTATCCAATATAGATCAAATTCCTTCTAATATACTAAATTTTTTGCGATAAACTGTTTTGCGATAAAATTTTGAGCTATTAAATTTAAATGACCAGCAGCAATAGCCAGACAGTTTTCGGTAGGCTATTAAAATCGGAAAGGGTTCACTTTATAGTGGGACGCCGTCTTTCTAGAATTATTTTTCTTTGCAATTTTCGATTTAATAATTTCCAGATACGAAAGCTTTTTTGGCAAATCCCATTTAACTTTTAAGATAGCTCAAGCAAATGTGTAAGTTTTCAAGTTTTCAGAGAAAAAAAATATTGTTATTTATGTCTTCGACGAATTTTTTTGTAAGTTTTATTTAAATTCATAAAATTCGACTGAATTTATTATTCCATAATAATTCCTTAACATTTTCAAAGAATTTGGGCTCTTGAATTTGAATAAACTTGTTTTGAAAAAATATCAACGGTTTTTTTAACTTTATCAAGTTTTAATTGTATTCTTTTACCCTCTTTCTAATGAAAAACTTAATTGGTTCAGCGGTTTCATATGTCCCATGATTGTTTTATGACTTTTAATATAAGTATATATAAGAAGGAGACTCGGTAATTTGCGTTCGCACACGAAGTTCCGACCTCGCTCATCCAAATATTTGGCATAAATGTCAACCAAATGAACAACCGATAGTATTTCAGTTTTTTTAAAGTAATTTTCAAAAACAATGTATGAACAGAAAGATTGCCTCAAAAGCAAATGACTCAGTGGAGTAAAAAAGGTTTTTTTAATTTATTAACAAGGTCAAAATAGAGTCAGCTAAACTAAAAAAAAACAAATTAACCTGTACTTCATTAGAAAAGATATGGGACCTTCCATAACAAGGCTTGGTAACGAACAAAAAAAAGAAAAAAAAATGGCTTAAATTTTGAAAAACAAATAATTTTAGAGTATAGAAAACCATTAGATAGCAATTGAAAACGTCGACTACGTTTATGATCACATACGTTTTTATAGGAGGGCACTAGGATTTTAGTTATTCATTTTTTTTAGTTTACAAAAAGAAAAACAAATCGAAACAACAAACAAAAATTCAATTAAAACTTGCGAGAAGACGCTTCCGAAAACGTAAAGCCAAATTTCGCCCCTCAAATTATGTTCAAATGAGCTTTCAAACGCCAATAATGTAGATGCGGTATATGACCTCCCATTAGTGAGAATAGGTAACAAGTACAAAAAAGATGGAAAAAAGGAATAATTCAGTAATACTTTTGTAATTTTTGTTGACAATTATCTCAAAGTCATGAAAGCCATTAGATCACAACTGAAAACATCCAACATGTTTATGATACCACACAATTTCATGGGATCACATTTAGGCTGGCAATATTCAGTTTTGTATGCGGTCAAAAAAGAATAACAAATAGAGACAACAAACAAAAGTTTAAAAAAAATTGCGAGAAAGCGCTTCGAAAACTGTAAACCTATATTTTGCCCCCCAAAAAAGTTCAATTGAGCCTCTCTTGAATTCCAATATTGAAGTATACAACCTCTCATTATTGATAATAGGTAACCAGTAGACAAAAAAAGAGAATAAAGGGGCAAAAATAAGTAAAATTTTTTTACTTTTCGAAAAGAATTTTTTTCAAAGTCATGAAAGCCATTAGCAAAAAAATTAAATTGATTAAACAATTTGGTCTTCTCGCCAAAAGAAAAACTTGAGACCAGCAATTATTGTGCATTTCTCTTCCGTTTAATAAAGAACATCGAATATAGACAAAATCAAAAATTACTTTAGACGTTTTCGCGAAAAACCCGTTTTGTAGTTAGTAAATAAATTACGAATTCTTTCAGAAAGTTAGATTTTGTACACTTGCACCTCCACATGAAAACACTGATGTAGAGTGTCAAAATAGAGTCAGATAAACTGAAAAAAAAACAAATTAACCTGTACTTCATTAGAAAAGATATGGGACCTTCCATAACAAGGCTTGGTAACGAACAAAAAAAGAAAAAAAAATGGCTTAAATTTTGAAAAACAAATAATTTCAGAGTATTGAAAACCATTAGATAGCAATTGAAAACGTCGACTACGTTTATGATCACATACGTTTTTATATGAGGGCACTAGGATTTTAGTTATTCATTTTTTTTAGTTTACAAAAAGAACAACAAATCGAAACAACAAACAAAAATTCAATTAAAACTTGCGAGAAGACGCTTCCGAAAACGTAAAGCCAAATTTTGCCCCTCAAATTATGTTCAAATGAGCTTTCAAACGCCAATAATGTAGATGCGGTATATGACCTCCCATTAGTGAGAATAGGTAACAAGTACAAAAAAGATGGAAAAAAGGAATAATTCAGTAATACTTTTGTAATTTTTGTAGACAATTATCTCAAAGTCATGAAAGCCATTAGATCACAACTGAAAACATCCAACATGTTTATGATACCACACAATTTCATGGGATCACATTTAGGCTGGCAATATTCAGTTTTGTATGCGGTCAAAAAAGAATAACAAATAGAGACAACAAACAAAAGTTTAAAAAAAATTGCGAGAAAGCGCTTCGAAAACTGTAAACCTATATTTTGCCCCCCAAAAAAGTTCAATTGAGCCTCTCTTGAATTCCAATATTGAAGTATACAACCTCTCATTATTGATAATAGGTAACCAGTAGACAAAAAAAGAGAATAAAGGGGCAAAAATAAGTAAAATTTTTTTACTTTTCGAAAAGAATTTTTTTCAAAGTCATGAAAGCCATTAGCAAAAAAATTAAATTGATTAAACAATTTGGTCTTCTCGCCAAAAGAAAAACTTGAGACCAGCAATTATTGTGCATTTCTCTTCCGTTTAATAAAGAACATCGAATATAGACAAAATCAAAAATTACTTTAGACGTTTTCGCGAAAAACCCGTTTTGTAGTTAGTAAATAAATTACGAATTCTTTCAGAAAGTAAGATTTTGTACACTTGCACCTCGACATGAAAACACTGATGTCACAAAGAACCTGTAAATAAGTTGACTAGCTAACATATACAAAAAAAGACTTAAAATGCGATTTAATTTTTTTTTTTGAAAACAATTGTTTTCTAAGTCATAAAGCCATCAGCTATCTGCTCAAATCAAAATATCGGCCCATTTTTCCCTCCAAAGATAGCCAATGAAATCTGTAATTATCCAGCAAAGATCGTACAACTAAAATGACGAATTAAAAACGAAGGTTAAAGACAATTGTAAAATATTCAAGTAAATTTTTAGAGTAAGCTGTGTCGAAGCCGTTAAAACCATACTCCCTGCCTTTAATGTCTTGTCTCCATTCAATTGTGCCTTTTCAACGCCAATAAAGTAACATCTGAACTGTCAATTTTGTGAAAATGTGACAAAACGAGAAAAAACCTGAAAAAATGGGCCAATGCCTAAAAACCGAAAAAATTTGCGAAAACTAGTTGCATCAAAGACGGAAAACAATAACTTAACGCATATTACCGCAAGAAAAAACTTAAATTTTTATTTACTGGACAGAAGATGAAAACACCAAGAAACATTCCTTCTTTGCTGGCACTAAGCAACAAGTTGACCATATAAAAAGAATAATTGTGGCAAAGTTCAGTAAGTCATTTTTATTCAAAAAACAAACGTTTTCAAATGTCAAAACAACCATAACTTTTCCCGAAAAGAAACAAAATAATTAATTTAGAAAGGTTGAGGAAGCCAATTAAGACTATCAACAGTGCACGTTGCTTTGAATTTTTCTCTTCTTTAATTAAAATAAGAAAAATGTTTTTTTTTTAAAACAAAGATCAACTGATTACAATCCGAAACGTTTTTCGATGGTAACAGTCCAAGATTTGACCAAAACCAGCTGTGCTATTGCTGTTTGTCCATTAGGAACACTAAATTGCTTCGAATGTAATAGATCTTGATAATTTTTTTAGTTAAAAGATCAAAAAATTTTTTGCTGCGTATTTGAAAAATCATAGAGTAAAGGGAGCAAAAAACGGCGAAATTTAATTCCAGACTACTCTCTATAGAAGAGGAATTAGAACTGACTCTTTTCGAATAAGAAAGAATTTTGTTAGATGTTTTTTGGGTATTCCTGCAAATTTTTATCAATGTGGACTAAAGTAGCTTACTTCGGGCACTTTTTGTTGAAAGATGCTGAAATTTGAAAATTTTTAGCCAAACATGTTAGCAAAAAAAAATTTAATGAAAAATAGTAAACAAAGTTTTGTTGGCTCTCAAAATAAAATCAACAGCTTTATTGTTAACAATTTTTACGAAAATTGACGAAATTTTAAGCAAAGAGTCCTGAAAAGATTAACAAAAATCGGTCTAATATTCACAAATCGGTGTAAAATTCACAAAAATTAAAACCACGATAACTCGGGTTAGAAAACGTAATTGAAAAAAAAATCTTTTTAATTCCATACTCTACGCTGGACGGGTTTTTTAATGAAACAACTCTCAACGATGAATATATCGATCGGCCAAAACTGTCCTGAACAAGAAAATCCTATTTGTTTATATAATTCCTCCCCCCCACAAGTGGGGTCGGATCAAATATATGTAAACTTAAATCAAAAACATGTATCTTATGTATCAAAAATAAAAAAAATATACAGATATAAATATATATATATATATATAAATATATATATATATATATATATATATATTATATATATAGATATATATATATATATATATATATATGTATATATATATATATATATATATATTGTGTCTAAGTATGTATGTATGTATATATTTTTATATAAAAACAAAATTTCTTGAGTTTCTAATAAATGTCAAAATTTGGTGTTCTTTGTTCTGCTTCCACGTAATCTATCTGGGACCCAATATTATTCCTCTGTGCGAATCTAATAGGAGTTTAAATTAAAAACATAAAAATTCTTATTTTTTAGAAGTTATTGCATTTTTTTGCTGCTTTTTATTCATTTTTTCCAGATTTGTTGATATTGCTAAAAATGTGACTCAGTGCCACTAATGAAATGTCGCATTAACTTCCCTAGATGTTCTTGTTGTTATTCTTGTCATTGCTGTTGTTGCTGTTGTTGTTATTGCAGTTGATTTTGTTGATGTGTTGTTTTTTTTCGTGAGTAATAGGCAGCAATTGACAAATACAGATAGAAATTTTTCTACAATTTTTTTTTTTCGAACACCAGCTACCACAGTTGCTCAGTAACCATGCAAACCTTCATTACAGTATACAATTGATGGCCTACAATCTCATGTTGCTTGGGCTTGATTTTGTTCAAACACCTATTTGTATATAAAATCAAAAATAACTTGTAGTTTTTAAAGATCATGATTTGTTCATCAATTAAGGTATTGGAACATTATTAGCAAATTAGAACTTACCACGGATAAGTGCGAGCTACGATCAGTCAAAAGCAAGAAGAAAGTTGACAGTTTGATCAAGAGGAGCTGTGTAGACGGAATTGAAGTTTTAGGAGCTACTACAGGATCTGGAGCTTTTGTTCCCTCTTGTTGACTCAAACGCGTTAAAATGTTAGAGAAACTTCTAGAAAATTTAGCATATGTAGACGATCATCAATTTGCTCTTGGTTTTTTTGGGTTTTTGTCTTGATGCTCCCAAAATGGTCTACTCTTTGCCATGCAATTCTCCTTCGGACAAAAAA
This sequence comes from Convolutriloba macropyga, assembly GCF_964194025.1. Taxonomy (NCBI): domain Eukaryota; kingdom Metazoa; phylum Xenacoelomorpha; order Acoela; family Convolutidae; genus Convolutriloba; species Convolutriloba macropyga. The sequence goes on from NC_134472.1 coordinate 28,642,395, forward strand.
AGATCCTACAAAACTTTGATTCAGTTCAGCTTGCAATCTTTGAAGGTATTCTTGGAGTTTTGATGTCAGATGCCTCTTGGGACTAAGCATGCCTTCCAATCAATAAATCGGTGTAGGAACAGGACGATCAGCGGACCAAATTAAGGCTGCTTACATGTACTCCGTTTTTTAATCCTCTTATCATGTCGAAGAATTAACAGGCCATAATCCAACTGAAGTTATCTCATTTGTTAAGTCAATTGAAGAACTGGGCGAAATTGCCACGGCACGTCCCTCTCAAACCTCTCAAAGAAAAATTTAGGAAGAACTTATTAACTAAGCTATTATTAAGAACTTGATAACTCAGCTACCGACAACTTGTTAGGAAAACAAAGTTCCATAAGAGAAAAAACTCGTTTGCAATCTCTTTATCTCCCGCAGTCTGGTGCCTGGTTGTCTGTAGCCCCCATTTCAGCTCTGGGCTACATTTATCTTCTAATGAGTTCCGTGTTGCTCTCAAAAACCGTCGGTGTGAAAAATTGCACGAGAACGAGAGAAAATAGCCTTTTTTGTAAACCTGGGACTGTAAATGTAATGGGCGACTATGCTGTGTCATGCCATGATCGTGATGATATCATCTCTCCTCATAATCGCGTACGAGACAAAATTATATCAGCTTGCACGGGAGCTCTTTTGTTTCTCATCTATGAACAGAAACGTTTATTACCCGACAATTCCTCCAGACCGGGCGATATGATTTACCTGGAATGTCGTTCAATCAGCAGCTTTAGACCCTTCTCCGTCACTTCTCACTTGCCCTCAAGCATCATTGTAAATGCGTCGGAGGAGACTGGTTTCGCACTGTCAGCTGCTGAGGACAAGAAGTACGAACAACGCGCCAGAAATGTAGTGAAGTCAGAATTCAATTCATTCCTCTGGCTTTCAAAACGTTGGGAGGATTTTTAGAGACAGTTCGTAAGACCCTTCAAACGAATAGCTACTCTGACTGATAACAAAAACTCGCAGCCGGCGGGGTTGTCGGTAGCTTTCAGTAGGTTATCTCAATCAGTCTCTGTTGCAGCAAATTGGGGGTCTGCAATCATGCTCTTTTCAAGGGATGCTAGATTGTAGACACACATGAAACGGGAGCAAATCTCCTTGTTCAAGAAGTTGAGAGGCGAGTCGGCCTTGAGAAGTGTGTCATCCATGAGCGGGGGCAATCTTTACTGATATGTTTTTGACTCGCCCAATGAGTAGGGTGATCAACGTTTAATGCTTTACCATACGAGTTGTAATTCAGTGGCGGGTGAAATGTGATTGCCCAGAACAGGAAGTTTTACCGCAAACAACTTTTCCAAGAAGGAAGCGAGTGTGATTGCATTGGTGATTCGGGTAGAACTCGTGATAATAACAATGATCTTTTATGAACCAAGTTTATCTGATTGTAAATTTTGACTCTTAAAAAAATATTAGCAAATATACAGTATGATTTTCCTTGTTTGATCTTTTCACAACTAATATTACAGCGCCAACACCTTCAACTAATATTGCTCTAATATGTGGAATTAGGCGACAGAGGACAAAGATTATCGCCAGTAACAGTAATCGATCCTATGTCGCTATATCTCACACTAGATGCCCCTTTTTACATGCAATAACATACGTTTTGTGGATTAAGGGAATAAAATGAACAAAACGGTGCACTTCATTGGTTAGAAGCCTTGGCTCATAATGAGCGTGGAACTTAACTTGAAAACAACTATCTTTCAAAGAGCATTTTGCAGAAATATTATTGCTATCAATAAAATTACTCAAAACAACAGAACCTAATGAAACTCTCATCACAAATTACAGTTCAAACATGAGAAAAAAATAAATCATGTTAACATAAACACCCCAGGTCAAGTTATTTCTATATTAGCACTGTAGGGACCAGTGGGACTCCAACCCGGGTACCAACTATCACAGTTCTAAAAGCCGGCGATTTCTCTTCATGTGATGACACGATTTAATCGCTTCTCTAGACAATAAATACATTCAATTTTTCTCTTGAAAATTTATACACTAAACATTTAGTCTAGGTTGATCCTGAGTTACTGGTTTTAATGGCAGTTAAGGTCCTGTAAAGGAAGGCCAAACTTAAGCTAAATAATAATCATAGATTTTTCAAAGTAATTTGTATAATCATTTCTTTCTCGCAGTTATAGATAAACATATTTTTCTAAAATTGAGAGAAAACAATTATACACATTTTGATCAAAATTTTCATTGGAGTAAAATGTTAACATGATTTTAAAAAGGTCATTTTTGTTTTGAAAGGGGGTCAGTCGACGGATTTGCTTTTTATATCATGCCATTTGGTAATGGATTTTCCCGGATTCCCAAAAGTCTCTTTCCAGTGTTCTTCAGTTGACCTCCCACTGTTTATCCCCAGGGATATTCTCCCAATTTCATCGTCCCACTTCAGTTTATCGTAGTCCTGGAACAGTTTTTCAACAAGTCAAACACTTAACTTATTTGTGATAAGAGGTGTGTTCTCAAATCCAATTTCCTAAATCTCTTTAGATTTAACTCCATAAATGGTTCAATTCAAATATAGAAAGATTAATTTTTTCACCGGGTATAGTGATAAAGTTTCTCAGGATATTGATTGATATTGAATCCAGACTGACCATTGAGTAGGTGATACTATCGTCCCCGAGGTCAGGTGGTCGAAATATGATTCGACAATTATTGCCTGAGAGGGGGGGGGGGGGTGTTACACTCCCAGACGTTAATTACAGGGTCACAACTATACTTTTGTTGCGCTCTATCTAATCATAGGACTGCATAATCGAATCATGTAGTCCCATTACGCTTGAATAAATCGCGCACGATTGAATCATAAGTTCACTATTTTGCATCATAACTGCAAGTTTGAGTAATCAGCGCCTGACTTCAAATCATAAGTCCACATAACGCATCTGATAAAATGTGCCTCAAAGTCCCACAGAATTTTAAAAATTTTCAAATACATTTTTTATTTTTTTACTGTGAGCTAACTAAAAAAGAGAGCTCAGGTAACACATCAGCAATTTGTTTTGACATTTCATCTGTTATCATTGGGAGTTTATGTCGCTTATTTTTTCAGCTCTTGTGACAATTGTGTCATGAAAAAATATGAATTATAATGCAACAAAAGAGTTTCAATATGTATTAAAACTTTGTCTTGTAAAATCGAAGTCACGCAGTTTCCCACTGTCTAGATAGTCAGATTATAGTCGCGACTTCTCTCTCAGTCTGTTCATTGGAACCTTAGTCTTAAATTGCCCAATTTCGCTCATTTTTGCACAGAAGCACAATTTTGAATCATGTCATCTTCTTGCCCAAGCATCCGATCACGGACAAATTTTTATCTGGATCACAAGTTCTGGTCATAATCAAACAGTTGGCCAAAATCTTTGAACTTCCAATTCATAGTCGCGAAATTTCGAATAGTCCCACTGGATCAATTCGAAATTTTGTCGGATTAACGCGTTTTGTCGGATTATTTCGCAGTAGTTTGCGCTAATGCGAGCTTACTCGATTCATGACTCATGTTTTGTCTGGACCGTCTAATCATGGCCGATAATTGTATAGATCAAATGACTCATATTTCTCCCACCTGAACCCGGCGTCGTGATCATGTAGGCGTTTGTGTTAAGAACGCGCAAAAAAACTGCAAGACTTTAGAAAATTTGAACAAAATTAAAAGCAATCTTTGTAATTTAAACATTCTGCCGCCCGACATTTTTTGATTTTAGAGAAAAAATGAGAGACTACCCTCCAGAGTTAGAATTATTTGACGACAACAAATAAGACCTGTAAAGTGCCTTTAGTTTTCAAGCCGTTACTTTGAGAACGCAACCCAAGAGCATATATCTGTTTAAACCGGAATCAAATGCGGTTCGATCAAAGGTACCATCAAAAATGTCTCGCATAAATGGTTTGGTTAGTCTTGAAAAAAAAACACTTTTAATCCCTATTTGTATTCAGAACGATTGTTGCATTTCTCTTTTATGTTTTAATTGACAAGAATAGAAAAATGCTAAAAATTGAAAAAAAAGCCATTTTCATCACTAAAATATATCCAACGTAAGTTTGAAACAAGGTACAGGAAAAGCGAAATCAAATTCTTTCAAATTTCACATAATTGTTCCGACCCTCTTGAAGGGGGAGGAACTATATACTCAACTGAGTTTTTTTTTGTTCCGTGAATTTTCGCCGCTCGATATATTCATCGTAGAGAGTTGAGACTGGTATCATTAGAAAGCTCGTCCAGCGTAGAATATGGAATTAAAAAGATTTTTTTAATTTTCGTTTTCTACAGGGAGTTATCGAGGCTTAAACTTCTGAGAAAAGAAGAGTGAATTCACGTTGTTTTTATTCACATTTTCCGGAATTTTTGCCTAAATTTTCGTCAATTTTGCTAAAATTTGTTATAATTTTTAAGAATAGTGTCGTTGATTTTATTTTTGAAGACGAACAAGCATTTTTGATTGTTTTGATTTAACTTTTTGGTCAAAAAATCTGGATCACCTTATTAGCATTCAAATTAAAGCACAATTGAACAAATTAAAATCCTGAAAGATATAAATCATCGTTTTAATGGCCTCGAGGCCTCTTTCTTGAAGAAATCAATTGAATTTTTTAATTTTGTCTTAACTGTCATTTATACTTTGTCGTTTCGGTCGTATGAAATTTCCTGTATAGTGATAGCTTTCATTGGCTTTTCATGGAAGAATAGAAAAACCGATATTCTGATATTAGCAGATAGCTGATGGCTTTTATGACTTTCAAACCCATCGTTTTCCAAAATTAAAAAAAAACTCTTTTAACTTCGCAATTTTGTTCTTTTTATGTTTCTTTTTGTAACCTAATCTCGTTAGTTGATTACAGGTCAAATATGACATTATGGGTGTCAAGGGAATAAAAAGGATTGGTGTCCCAAAATCTTTTTATTAAAGATTTTGTTATGACCTTACTGGCTTCGACACCGCTTTTTCACAAAAAAAAATTAAATTAATTTGATTTTTGTCATATTTGACGTTCTTTTTGTAGATGCAAGAAATATTCTGGATAATTACAGGTCTCGAGGGTTTCTTTTTCATGAAAAAACGACGATATTTAAATAGCTCTTTTTGTAATTAATGCCTTTCATGACATTGAATGTAATTTTGTTTCGAAAAAAAAATTAAAAGTATTACATACTTTAGCACTTCGCTTTTTTGTCTACTTGTTACCTAGTCTTACTAATGAATGGCCACGTACTACATTATAGCTGTTTGAAGAAGGCGCAATCAGATAAGTTTTGAGTGCCAAAAATTGGCTTGACGGTTTTGACAGCGTTTTCTGGCAAGTTTCAGTTGAAATTTTGTTTGTTCTTTGTTGTTCTTTTTAGCCGCTCTAAAAAATGAATAAGGTCAGGTCCTAATGCCCTTCTATAGAAGCAGTGATAATCGCAAATTTGTGGTAATATTAATTTATTCCTAATGGTATTTATTACTTTGAAGTTAATTGTTTCAAAAAAATAAGTTAATTTTTTTTACTTTTCTTTTTTTGTTCTTTTTTGTATAATTGTTGCCAAACCTTTTTATGGACTGTTCGCATATGTTTTCTGGTGACTTATAAGTTATTTTTGTTTAGTTTCAGGTTTATCTGACGGTATGTTGACTTTGTTATTAAATTTAGTTTTAAAGAGGGACATAAATTTTTTGATGTAATTAATGTTTGTTGTTGTTGTTGTTTGATTTTGCTGTTCGTTTTGACTCGCTTTCTTAATATTGAAATATTACAGCAATCTAATGCATCAATTTTTACTCCACTGAGTTATTTGTTTTGGAGGTTGGCTTATCGTTCATACAGAATTTTTTGAAAAAGACTTGGGCTTTTTTGGGATTCGCAAAAAATAATTTTTTGTGTAATGGTTTTTCTATCTGTTCCTCATTTGGTAGACAATTATGCCAAAATTGTGGATGGGCGGGGTCGGAACCTTATGTGCCATTGCACATTACCGAGCCGCCTTGTTTCTTTTCAAAAGGAAGCTTTCTGCTGTTGTTATTTCGACTTGTAGGCAATTGGCTTACAACGCCAAATAAGCAATTTAATGGTTGGTATTTGATGGTAAAACAAAGCAAATGGTACCTGCAATAATTTCAAAAAAAAATCGGAATATAACTTAACTGGACAGCTTTTTTGAAAAAGTCTTGAAAGATTATTTTCTGATCAAACGAAAAACCTCGGTTTTCAAATCATAGATAGCGCAAAGGAATTCCTACAGCAGGTACATTTTACTAAATTATCAAACAGATTAGTTTTATGTAAAACCAGTAACCGATTTGATTGGTCAAACAAATTGTTTTGGTAAAAAAAACCTTCTGACTACTACGAAGGCCACAATCTCTACAGTAAGCAGAATAATTCAAATGGTTTTTTTATTTTCTCATTTTTTTATTTAGATTCTCATAGTAAGAGAAAAAAGCACTCCGTGAAGTTACGGAAAAAATAATTTGAAAGTAAAAAAATTATAGTGTAGTATTTGGTATTTTTATCTGGTTCAATTTTTTAATTTTTTGTCAATTCATTTTCTAGACTGTAAAAATTATTTGAGAAAATACAAATTTTAAGTATAGCAAATTCTGGATGCGAAACATAATGATAATTGATTGTACTTACTTTTTGCCGAAATTTTACAATCGAAAGACACTAAAAACAGAGAAAGAAGAAGCCGTTCAGTTTAAATGCTACGCACGTAGTTAATTTGACAAAATCAAGCCCGTAAACTAGAACAAAATATTCGTAAATTATCCTATTCTACTTTTTCTTCAAGTGTTTACAAATCCAGTAAATAATCAACAAAAATACAAAAAATAGCAAAAACAATGTGACCTCGATTTCAAATTTAACGCTATGAACTTACTATTTTCTAACTATTGATTATTTGATTGCTTATCTTGTTATTTTTTCTGAAAAGGCGAGACAAAATCTTTCTTACAGCCCTCCATAGAGTGGATGTTATAAGTTTTAAGCCAGCCTCATTTACGTTTCAAGTCAAATAGGGCCCACTAATATCTTTTTGACGAAGTTGATAAACAGTACAATTAAAACCCCAAAGAAAACTGTCTTCATCGTTAAAGATACTTATTGAATGCTCCTCATTTCTCGAGGAAAAAATTAAAATCTACTTATTAAGTTCTTGACTTCTCACCCCCCCCCCCCCCTTTATTTGCACATCCAAGACGATGGTGCCATATTTTTGCATAATGATTTACTATGGAATATTATGACAGGTCCTCTTTAATTGGGGGGTGCATAACGTACAGGAGTCACAAACGGATAAGATTGCACGTTTTGAGTTAAACTTTCAAAATGTCTATATACAAATAAAAATGCTTTCAAAATAACCATTTTACTTTTCAAAAAAGTTTGAAATAAGTTTGCCTTTCTTTCGCCACAAATCTTTTTTTATTGAAATGTGCTCGTACTGAACAGGGCACTTGTATTCTGTTATCTGATTTTAGCTTGATGTTTTGAAGACTGTCAATTTAAATTGCTGTGACAAATTTTTTTGGATTTTAAATTAAACACCATTTTTAAGCAGAACATACTTGGACATTTGACAGCTATAGTGCCTTCAACCTACTGTTCTTTGAACATTTCGGGAGTTTTACTACGTTTATGAATAAATTTTCTTCACCTTAAGGAGGTCAATATACAAATATAGAGCAACACGTTCCTTTAGAAGAGTTTATGTGAAGGTATGCTTTGTGTCGCCTTATTTTTTGTACCCTTCTGCTCCCTGAGTTAACAACTGTTTTGATGTAGAGCTTCTAGTGATGATTCTATCAGATCAATCGTCCTTACTGTAATAAAAATGTTTGAATTTATACCAACTTTGACTTTGATTTCTAGTCCCAGCAGCCGGCTGTTGTCTACGGGGAGCTGGAATGGGAACGACTCCTCAAATACAGCATCAAGAGTGTTGAAGAACTTTTGGGTCCTGTGTCGCATGTGAACTTTCCCGTTGTTCATAAGTTTGATCACTACATACGGATCTGCTTTGCCTGTCACGTCCATGCTCTTCAAGTTACGCACCTAAAGCATTTGAACTTAAGTTACATTTTATTAAAGAATTGACAATTAAATTGATTATCCAGCACATGGTCAAATGGTCAAAATAGTAAGTTTCGAAATTTATGTTTCTTTTTATAGTATACAAGGAGGCTCGTTAAAGTGCGTTTGCACATGATGTTCCGACTCGCGCTCATCTACATTCTTGACATAACTGTTAACCAAATAAAGAGGTAATCAAAAATAGATCTTTGAGTTTAAAAAAGCGTTACACAAACTACTAAATGAATTATATAATGTCATTCCTCATTACAGCGCTCACGAGATCTCACACCATTAATAAGACTACAGGAGAAAAAAATAAACAACAAAATAAGAGAAAAAATTACTGTAAAAAGCTCCTAGTAACAACGTCAAAATACTATCAGGAAAAACGTTATCTGCAAACTTCCTTTTTTGTTACTACAAAGCAGATGGGACTTTATGCTGAAGAGACTAGGTAAAAAAGCTGCCAAAAGAAACAATGATGAGGCGAAATTTAAAAAAATTAACCATTATTTTTTAAACCAAATTTATACAAAAGTTTTAAAAACCATTAATTTTTAACGAAAACATTTTTCATAAATTTTATAAAAAAAGTCCTACAAAAACCCATAAAATCTCTCTTTGGTTAGACTAAGCCACAGAAACGGACAATAGGTTTAAAAAAATTGAAAAAAAAACAATTTGAGAGAACACAAACTATTGAAGCCAACAAATTCTTTCGTTGTTATCTGAAGGTTATGTTTTATATCTCAAGTATTACTTAAACAAATTAAATTAAAACTATAGTGAAAGGTTAAGTATGTTAACTTGGGCCTCATTTGAAAATCATTGGGATCTGTTATTACGCGAATGCGCTTAAGAAGAGAAAAAGGAACACAAATATTGACCACTAACAAAACATTTGTGAAAACGCATATTGTTCAACAAACAGAAATTCAGTTACAACGTAATATCAATGGCCACTTTAAGAATTCAACTAAAAGCAGTGGATGGAGCCACTCAATGATGAGAATTATATACAAGCTGACAAAAATAACAACAAAAACTAAAAAGTTTAAAAAGCGACTGAAAACAAATATTATGATAGAGTTTAGGGCTGTTTGCTATAAACATAGGGCATTGAATAACTTCATTCGTTGAACACTCAGTTGGAGTCTTATGAGAACTCTCGGCTCTTCACGACTACATAAAAAAGAGCAAAAAATTGCAAATTAAAAAAACTGAGAGAAAAAAGTGTCGAAGCCATTAAAAAGTGAGGGAATACTTTTTGGTTTTCGAAAAACTTTTCAACGAAACTAGAATTCTCTTTGTAACAGAAAGTCTTCAAAAAACGGACAAATGTGACTAAATGTATTAAAAGCACGGAATTTTGAGAAAACCCTTATTATCGAAGCCATTAATTTCATCAGTTTTCATAGGAAATCAAGAAACAATAAGTTATGACAAGTTATGAGAAGAAATTTGTGTCATTCCTATATCATCAATAAATCATCACAATAACTCGTATAAATAAGAAAACGACCATAAATACAGGCAAAAACCAAAAATTCAGTAGAAAACAGAAAGTCGACAGCGTCGAAGCCATTAAAAGCATTAATTTTCATGTGCAAACTTAATCTAAGATGTACTGAAATAATTCACTATGCCAATGAAAACTGTCTATAATAGCATAATGTCATAAGAATTCAAAAAGATCTAAATTTTGAAAAAATGAACAAAATTTAAAAAAATATGAAAAGGCTTGGGATCCAAGTCATAAGGACAACAGTTTGAAGATAAAGCCGCTAACGAGATTGATTTTAGTTGCAACAGAAAGCCTGGGGACCTTTTCACTAGTGTGACAGACTTACAGGTTACAGAAACAAATATAGGGTTGATTGATGTTCAGAAATTTTGTTTTGGAAAAATTATCTTTAACACCTGAACAGCCATTAGCTGTCCACTCAATTTACTACACAGTTTTAATTACTGATCTTTGAGAAGCCTATTGCAGTTTTAGTCAACGATTCTTTGTCAAAATACCGCACAATTTTTTTCAAATCTCAAAAAATTACGAAAACTCGAGTGGGAGCCATAAAAAAATGTGCGATTCCTTAAAAACGAATTATTTGTTCTCTGGGCATCATTTGACTGTAAATGAGGCTGTTGATGAATAGAAACTACAGTTGAAAAGTGATTAGTCTCCAAGTGACTGACTTGAAAAAGATTTTTTAAAAAAAACATATTAAATTGTTTTCAAAATATCAGCTCTCAAATGGAAATCGATTTTTTTTATTGTAAACTTTCCTTGGAGACCAAAACTACCCTTTTCATGGCCTTTTGTCTGTTAGAAACACAAGATTGTTTCATTTGTAGCATAAAATGTAATTTTTAATTGATATTTTTAGAGACAAATCTTAACTTGAGCAAAAAAAGTGAACAAATTCATGCCCAACATCACGTTTTCACGCAAAATTTTAATACTTGATAACTCCTTGAAAATCACGAAAATCAAGAAAATTTTTTAAATTCCGAACTCTACGCTGGCGAGCTCTTTAATGATACTACTCACATTTCTCTACGATGAATATATCGATAAGCCAAAATTGTCTGAACAAAAAAAACCATTTGAGTATATAGTTCCTCCCCCCACAAGTGGGGTCAGAACAATAATTATGAGATTGAGGGAGAAACAGTCAGTGTTCAATAAAGTTTCCAAAAGTTTATATTTTTGAATAATTGATGCAACCCTTGATTTGATCATTTTTTCTTCGTGTAAGATCCCACAAAGTTCTCACGAATAGACTAACTAGTACTGATCATATTATGCGTCGTCTGGCTAAGATTTTGTCAGACTTTTCTATTTTCTGTAAGACTGTGTAAGATCTTATCACTTTTTGACAATAAAAAAGATGTGTCAGGTCTTATACTATAATGGGATCTTTTTCCGTTTTTGCCCCCTGTACGTTATGCAACCCCCCCCCCCCCCCGTTTGCGCACCCATTTAGCTGGTGGAGGGCACAAACGGAAAAAATCCGTAAAATGGTTCCAATCTATCGGATCTTACGCAAAAAAAATATATGGCCTTACAATATGAGCCTCAGCAGCAATCTTCAAAAAAATCGTGCACAATAAAAAAATTTTTGATAAGCATCTTATCAGGAATCAAACAACAAAAATTCTTGAACCACTGCGACAGTTTATAAATGATTTAGCAAAATGATTTGCACAATATCGCATATACATAATAATCAACCAGGGCGTCCATCTATTTTAGCAAAAAGTCCAATTGCACTGACAGCAAACTAAATTTAAACTTAAGTAAAATAGAAGAAAAATAAATGCCGTTTTTTAACTAAAACATGAGCCCTTTGACTAACAATTATAGATATTATTCAGAATTTTTCATGTTATCTATACCGGACTCAAGCCACTCCCTTTGATAAAATAAATGTACGTTATTGTTTTTGCGCTCACATTGTTGGTTATTTATAACTTTTTGTTTGCTAGAACTTTGTCGGGTTTTCTTCGAATTCAGTAGGTCAATGTCTTTATTGGTCTTGTAAAAAAAGAGCCAAGCTCAAAATAAAACCAACTAACTTTATAAACGCATATAGCGGGACCTTCATTTTGAAAGAGTCTTGCAAAAATTGGTAGTTAGCCTGCAAAAAACTTTATATTAAACGGTTAGTTGAATATTGCAATATGATACTATAAGTTGGGTAATTCTGCTAGTTTCTCATTGGGAATCGATTATAAAGAGTTTTCGAAATTATGTACCGTGCTCGTATCTATATCACCGACCGGTTATTATCGCCATTGAGAAATTATCAAACTACGAGGCGAGGCTAAAGTGTTGGATAACTTCGAGAGGGCGATAAAAACTGTGTGGGATTTGTTAAAATGATGACACGTTGTGATTAAAACAGTCGCATAACTTACGCCACACTGCCCTAATGATTAGACTACGAGTAAAAAATTCGACGTTAAATTGTTATTTTGGTAAGTTATACGTAAAATGTTATCGCAATGAGAGTTGATTGAAAGACGCATACCAAAACCGATGAATAATAAATGCTAAGTGCTTGAAGCATAGCATATAATTGCTAACTTAACATCAATTTGAACCCAACGAAAAAGTGGCTGCCCAAACTATTTTCTGTTACATTTTGCAATATTATCAACGATTAATAGGCCTTTAGTCGTTTAAATTTTGCAAAAATACCAAATTTGGATAAAATATTTTTTGACTAGATAATCACATTTTTAAATGCAAAATGTTTCTAGCAATGTGTGATTCATGAAGCAACAAAGTTTTAGATTTACAAAAGTAAATCACAAAAAATCAGTGAACCACAATAAAGGCATATTGATTTATCAAAAATGATTACTAAAAGTAGTTAATTAGGGATGGTAATTAACTGTTAAATAGTTAACAAAGTATAGATTCTTCTTAGTTTTAATGTTTCAACACTAAATTTTTGCTGAAGACCCTTTCTTTCGGAAAACATATATGTCATATACCTATTAATTATATGACGACTGCGAAGCTGCCGACAATAAAGTGATCCAAGGTTACAATGTATAAAATTCGTGTAAGCTATCTTTGGCAACGATTTTCTCCTTTTAAAAAATGACAAATAATCTGCAAAATCTGAAATTGTTCAATCAACAGAAGAGCAAATTGGTGTTTACAAATCAATCACACATTTAAAAAAAATCGATCAAAATTGAGCACAAGAAGAAGATCGGCGCTGACACATGATTTAATATGTTCAATTATTCTTAAAAATAATATCGCGAAACTATTGACGTTTCGTAAACATTTTATTTGCTAAGTGTCAGCTTTTTATAATTTTAAGAACTCAAAGGTCTCTAAAAGTTCATTTTGAGCTCAGACGTTTTTTTTTCATTAGCATTTTCATTAACTCAAACGAGAAACATTAACGTTATTCGCAATTCTTTACTGTAACTCTGCACAGATTTTGTGTCACAAGATCTGGCTAGAAAAAGAGTTTTTCAATGGTAGCACCTCGTAATTTCTCGTATAATCTGATGAAATCTTTCTCAAATAAAAATTACCTGAAACCAAATATTTCCTTCAATCTCATGGTGTGATTGATCAAACCGTGCACCAAAAAAGTTATACCCTCCCTATGCGGAACGTGGATCGTGTAAAATCTGGAAAAACTAATGCGAAATAAATTTTGGATGTGTAAATTATCAAATGTTATACGCTAAAATTTTCCAAATCTCTATTTAAAAAAATTAGCTGCGCTTGCTTTTGCTGCAGTTTACTTTTCAGTATATCAGTTTCAATAAATTAACAACAGATTTTCCACTTAATACGAGAGACACAGTTCACATCACAAGAAAATACTAAAATTTCGCCCACAACTTTTAACCAGGTGAAGTTGATCCCAGTTAATTAGAGTACGATTAGGTCACCTCGACAAACTAGAACTAACAAATTAGAGCGTACTGAAATATTATGTAACAGTTCATAATCTGTAATTTGAGTTCTACTTATTCAAAACTCATTACAAAACCTCCTGCTTTCTGCCACGTATAATAAACCAGGTTAACCTTTTGTACGATGAAAAACATATTGGGCTGCCGATGGAAATTTGAACTGGCCACAATTTTTGAAAGGTTCCGTATTCGTATGCGCATATCATTGGCAATTTGTTAACATTAGCAGTGACAAGTAATGAATGAGATTTTTGGAGCTCATTTATCTTGTATAGCCCTTGGCGTCCTGCATTCATCGATATATGTATACATGCCATAATAGTCTCCACCCGCAAAAAGAGAGAAAGAGGAAGAGATGGGGGCGACTAACCAGGTCCCAGGGGATTCGGAGTGAGAGGAGGTTTATGTTTGTCTGTTCTCCTCTTCTCGTATTTATAACTTACCCCCTATAGCTTCACTTATTCCGCAACTGATAACATCCACTAATACCCTCAAATGTGAAAGACATTAACGTTTATTTAGCCTAAATGTCACCATGATGGAGCCCAACATATGGCCACTGTTACTGTAACAAGATGCTGTTAATGGTTATCAACACTGTAGGTTCCAAAAACTTCGGCTAATTGCACCGTTGAAGGTGAAAAACAGGTATGACGTGCTTCATGATTGCCTTACTAGCCGACGTTTTATTGAGTAGAACAACTTTTTTATAGTTTAAATGTTGCACATAACGTCACGGGTTCCCGGAACATCGGCTAATTGATACCTAATTGTAAAGTTGAACATGATAAGAGGGTAAAATAAGGCTGAAAGAAAGCACTCTTGGTGGTTTGGGATTTTGGTACCAATATGTCCTGTATGCAGTAATATGAAAAAGAGATAGAAAGGCTAATTTATAGCTATTTGAGATTCTAGGTTCTGAGCATCCTATCCTCTCTTTGGCGTGCATATTTTGCACCCTGAGATTTATAATGAGCCTTCTCCCTTCTCCTCTACAGTCTAGATAATCTCCCCTTCTCGCCCCCCTTCCTATTTTCCCGGCATCCCGTTTTATCACATTAGCTGTTGATGACTGTAGTTTTGTATTCTCAAAGGTATTGATATTTATCAGTGACGCAAACCGGAACCTAAGCATGAATGTTAAAAAATAGATGTTTACGGGAAAAGGTGGCAGCGATCAAAGATACGTAGCCTTTTGCCGTTAGCCCAAACAAGCTAAGAATAGAAAACCCTAACGGAGGCTTCTTTCCTACCCTTTAGGATACAATAATCTGTGATTAAATAATTCTATGCGGCTGAAATCTGCCTCTAATGATCTGATATATTTCATTTACGAACATGCTCATCAATAAAATTGAGGCGAGAAACGTATTCGCGATAATGCTATCAACTATAAGCTTTCTTTTTCTTGATATTTATAATAAACAAATATCTACTCTACTTTTGTGATGTTTAGCTCAGATATCAAATTTACCAGTGCAACCTATACAACAAATTAGCAAACCTGAAATAGCTTTTTCAACTAACAATTAGTTGTTTTTAATTATAGCGCTCTTATTCTAATTGAAAAAATACTGTTAAATTAACTGTGAAGAAATTGTAGTCCTCAAAACTGGGAACTAAACTACTGATAATCAAAAACAAGGAGGAGTTTAGACATTTCCCGATTCTCATTCCATAATTTCAATTGTGGGATTTTCAAAAATTCTATTGCAGCCTATGACGACAATCGAGCTGAAAACATAATAAAAGGCAAATGTTTTCGAATACAGACGAACAAGGAGGCTCTAAAAAATGCGTTCGCACAAAATCTTGCGACCCCGCTCAGCCACTTTTTTGACTTATTTGGCAATCAAATGAGGAAGAGACATAAAACTTTCAAAACTTCAAACATTGTTCAAAGATAACTGCAGTAAGAATAAAAAATTTGCTTCCAACCCAAATCTATTAGTAAAGTACGTAATGCCAGATTAAGGGGCCGATGAGACGTGCCATTACTACGACTACCAGACAAAACCAGCAACAAAGTCAAATAATAACAACAACAGCAACAACAACAACGACAACAAAAACATCAACAACAACAACAACAACCATAATTTTCATCTAAAACTCGATGTTTTTGCAAAAAATTATGAGTTATGAAAAAAAATTTGAAAATTTTGAAAAATAATAAAAAACAAAGTCCAAATAACGTAAATTAAACCCTGGACTAAACAAACTAATTTCAACTCCATTACAAAAAAAGTGGACCAAAAGAAGACGAAAAAAGGAAGGAAATTGGCAAAATTAAAATTCACATCAATATTTTTTCGAAAGAAAATAATTTCATGTAATGAGAACCATTAGATATCATTTGAAATCTATTGAAAGGTTACGTCAATTCATACCTCCATATGTGACATTTAAACCATTCAATATCCAGAATATGTCGTACTAATACAAAAAAAATTGTCTACATATTTTAAGCATTCGAATGCAAAGTAATGAAAATCTATAGCTATAAACAGTAAATAAATTCCTATTTTATTCCAAAGGAAGCCGCTAGGACCTGCAATAGACCAGAATTTTTCAAATAACAACAAATAAAACGGCAGATTAAGTCAAAATTCCTTTCCAATAAATTCTGCTAGAGGATGGGGTCAAACACGGTGTTTTCAATACAAAAAAAAACACAAAAAATATGGAAAAAAATCAAAAACCGAAAAATTTTTGTGAAAACTCGTAGCATCAATGCAGAAAAATCATCACTTCAAATGTAAAACCAGAAAAATGAAAGATGATAATCCAATCCGTTGGAAAAACAAGACAACCTGTCGTTGCTGATCTTAAGCTAAAAATTGAGTGAAAAACGAAAAGAAAAAAGTGGCAATTCAAAGATCCATTTTTCTTTCCTTTGAAATTTTTTTCGAAAGTGAAAACAAAAATATTGTTATCTTTCAACATAAAAACTAGAATGGTTTCCTAGAAACTCTTTAGGAAGCCAATTGTACTTGTCATTACTACGCCTTTTTTATTACAATCCGATTTATTTTTAGACTAAAATACAACGACACACCTAAAACTAGCCTTGCTATTTTTCTTCGTCCAATTGAGTCAAATTTAAGGATAAGGATAATTTGACAACAAATCTTTCAAAATATCAAAAAAATGAAGCACTTTGTATGATTATCGACTTAAAATAGCAATAAACTGGAAAAAACATTTTAATAAAAAGCACTCTTGAAAAAAAAGGAACTGAATGTATCATTCTTCGGAGTTTACACTTATTTTGTCCACAGTTTTTACGTATGTTAACTCGGAAATCTTAACCTCAAAGAGGACCAAAGAAAAACATATTTTGTTTCATTTTTGATGAAAAAAGGATGAAGCCTGATAATTGTAGCAAGAATTTTAATCAGTTCCACCATACTCTTGTGTCCTTAAAAAAACTCTAACAACACTATTTTTAAGAATATTACCATATATTCTTTGTAGAAACACTAATTTTCATAAAAAAGTTTTTAATTTCCATATTCTACGCTGGATGGGTTTTCTAATTATATCACTCACAACCCTTTATTATGAAAACATATCGATTGACCACAGTTGACTGACCAAACAAAACCCATTTAAAAATATAGTTCTTCTCCCAAAAATTTGTTACCAAATGGTGACAAATATGGTTACGGATCATGATCTCTCGTCATCTTGCGAGATATTTTATTTCCTTTAACATTTATCTGATGCAGTAATTTTAAATTTAAAGGATGTAATTCTCCGGCAGCTGAAAAACAAGTCACTTTGGACGTATAAAAAATTATCGAAAAAAGATTTTTAAAATTGCAATGACGGAAAAAGTGACTCAAAGACCTTGTTAGGCAGCATAAAAAGGGCCCGTGGCATTTTGGCAAAAAATTCAAGATGCCGTATAGTTTCCAAAAAGCAGATTGGCTTTCCGCAAAATAATTAGGCGTTGCTGAGCAGAAACAAAACCTTCTGCTCTGGTAAAATAATGTTCTCACTCTTTTGCGTTTAAAACAGAAACGAATAGGGATCTTACATGTAAAAGTGCACTTATTTTGGGTATGAAACAATTTATAGGGTTGTATGAAACACGGTAACCAAGAATAATTATCTTCAAATAACGCTTTAATAACTCCTTGAAATAGAACGCCACAGAAATCTACCCCAAATTTTCCGCCCTAGTGAGAATTGCTTGGAATCAAGAGCTTAGTGTCTATTTTTCGCAAAACCGACACCTTTTTGCTGAATTGAGATACCTTCAAGTTGGAAATCAAATGATAAGTCCTGTTATACTTTAACGCAGAGTTTAGGTATCTGTTTTTTGCACTGAATGTATCTAATTACTGCAAAACATGTATCTAGAATCTGCAGTTATTGTGTCTACAATCCGCATTTGTGCTTAAATTATATAGTGATTTTGAGCATGTAAAATTTAATTAAAGCTCTTTTAAAGAATCAGACAAACGCGGCTTAGTGTTTACTTGTATACCATATAAAGCTTAGACATTTTTACCATGTCTTAATCAGCTTTTCAATTTTATGTTGATAACACAAAATTGTTAGCAACTTTACAGTAATACCCCACTTGGGAAAAAACACCTGGGAAAGACATCACCACACGCTCCTAAACACTTTTCTTTTTTACAATGAAGCATGATTTTTAAGGAAAACCAGAAGGCTCACAATTCTATTGGGTTTGTTCAACTGTGCTTGAGCTCTATTGACAAAGAAATGCTTGAACAATTGTTTGTTATGCAGAACTGAGAGGGCAACGCTGAAAACTCTCAGTTCGCTGGAATTCTGGTGGGAATTTGGACGTGGACTCAAAAATCAAAACTCCGTCTATGTGAAATCCAGGAAAAACCATACATGCCCCGCAACAATTGAGATGTGGGTTAAACTTTCTGTGGAATGGCAATAATTTTATGTTTTTTAAATCAATATCGGATGTGCTCGCGACGTCTTGTGTTTTTTTAGGTTTTTGCAATCTAGAATTGATTTTGCACTAAATTATTTGTTCTTTTCCTAAAAGAAACTATGGTTAATTTAGCTATTTCAATAATAAACCTAGAACTTATTTAAAATGTTCCGTCTATCAATAGAAAATTTTTTCTGTTGCAAATCTTTTCATTTTGTTTTATTCCTTTTTTTGCGTTTTTTGACAGATAAACACTAAGATAAAACAAAAGGCTTCTTCGTCGAAAAAATATATATGAAACGATTACTGTTCTTTTTGTGTTTATTTCAATTAATGGGTTTATTCAATTTGAGTTTGGCGAATGAAATTATTCAGTTGGTTTGATTCGATGTTTCTGCGTCTATTCACAGGTGTCTATTGACAAGTCTCTATCGACAAGTGTCTATTTGTCGGTTGTCAGGTGTCTGTTGAGAGGTGTCTGTTGAGAGCTTGTATCTCATTTCTAATAAATAAGAATATCTTTCTTAAAATCTCAATTAAAATGAATAATTAAATAAAAAAACACATTAGTTGATAAAAAACAAGAAAAAAGAAATAATTGAGTTAAAAAATTAACATTTTTTAGATTTGCTCCTGAAAAGTATCTTTTTTACCCATTAGCGATTATTGAAACTTTGGCTCTCTTCTGAATACCTTAAAGAACAAAATTTTACCGCGGTTAAAAAGTTGAACTTATTCTTAAGGACAATTTAGGATTTTTTCAAAATGGTCGGCATCAGGGGCTTTTGGACAAATCAAAGAATTTGGCAGTTCGTCAACAACATTCAATTCCGCAGCATTAAGTTTGGTTATATGAACGAAAGTCAATTTGTTAGAAATACCTCAATTATTTGTCTCAAGCAAACTCACTTAAATTTTAAAAACATGGATTTAATGATTTGAAAAGAATGAAATACCGGGTTTGATTAAAAGTTGAGCTTATTTGTTTTTTGTATCTGAGTTTTCTGCGTTTAGTGTATATATATATATATATATATATATATATATATATATATATATATATATATATATATATATGTTTGGATGTCGCTTTTGGGAGTTTGTGGTCTTGTCATTCCCGCGTTCATTTTCCCAGGTGGCATAATGCTGTATGTTTCTCGACCTTCATTCCAAAAACAAATGAAATCTTTCTGGTACATTTATCTAAATGCTGCAATGTAATTTTTTTTAAATTTTCACCACCTTTACATGCTCCCGAGCGCGCAATAAATTAGGCACAAACAAGGACTCTAGATATATTAACTGCGGATCTTAGATATTTTCAGTGCGGTATAGAGTTACGCTTTGTGAGAAAAACAGATACCTAAATCTTGCTCGAAAGTTTTTAATAGCGCGCAAAAAATGTGATATAAAGCTTTATCTTAAATCTGTGGTTAAAGTTTGGATTATTTTGCAAAATCTGGTTGCGCATTTCCCTTCAATTTTAGCCAAAAAATGCTAAAGAATCTATTTGTGTTAAAATATTTACATTTCCGATGTTTTAACAGATATACAGATCGGGCTATACAGATCGGGCAGTTTTGCCCAAGCCGATTTGGGTCTCTTCGGCGTTATGTTTACTTTTGACATATCCGTCATTTCAGAGGGTATAAAAGTTGGTCAAGTCTGTTAAGCATTTAAGCTAGCAAACCAAAATCTCTCACTTGAGAGTTTTGCAGCTCAAAACTGAATACGTCTTTTGAAAGTTTTAAAAATTATTTAGCGATTATTCAAGCTCCTTTATGAATATGATATTAAAGAACACGTATAATTGATACTTATATCGTTAAGCAATAAAGTAGAATAAAAAATAATTCCAATTTGTTCAGGCTTTACTTTGCATTGCATGTCAATTCTGCTCTGCCGCAATCCGAACGCTTTCTTCTTTGCATGCATATTAAGTGCAGTTTCCGACTTAAATTTCCCATTAAATCTAAATAATGTACGCTTTTTTATCCCATCGAAGTCTCAATCAAATAAAATCAGCATAAAGAGTCCCCACCCCTTCACATAAGGTAGTCTTAAACAACTCTGGGGGGGGGGAGGAGGGTAGAATAGACGTTTCATATTTGGCTCTCTATTTTGTAATTGCTCTTTATCGTGTAATAGAGAGCAAGTATGGAATGCGAAATAAGTTAAGCCAGGATATGCAAATGCTAATTATAACCGGTCCCAGAATTGGTTGGCATTCGTTAATGGGCATCCATATTCATAAAACATAGCCCGCAGGTTGCCGGAAAATAGCCGCGATAGACCCTTGTGGCCTTCCATGGAATTAAAACAACTAAAGAAATAAGATAGACAGATTGACCACCAGCCCTTTAATATACCACTAGACAATTTGGGTTAGATTTGGACAGTCATTTTTATGAGACACATAAGTTCTAGGAGGAAAAAGCCCTAATAGAGCTTTTTCAAAATCAATATTTGAAATCAAAAACTCGAATACTCAAGAATTAAGGCATATACGTTTGGCACAACTTAGATGCACACTATTGATCTTTAACTAGTAAATGGTCATAAAATTTAAAACTCATTAGGTCAGAAGTTATTTTTCTGAGTGACGTAAGTCACCAAACTGAACTAAAAGCAGAAATAATGACGCCACCCACAACAATTTTAACTGCAAAGCAGTAGAAGTAACTGAAATTGAAAAAGTCAATGGTCGCAAGAAACATCGATGGAGAAGACGAATTAAAAAACATAGCAGGACAAGTCCTGAAAAACAATTAAAAGAATTGTACTAATTTATATCCTTACAATCATTTACTCCCCTTTAAGAGACAAATTAGAGCTGTTACTAATGAGACTTAGCCAAAACCAACACAAGAACAACAAAAACAAGCAAGAAACTCACATTTTATTTCTTGAAAAAACAGGATCAACATCAAAAAACAACTGCTACGAACTCAAACTGCCAATTTATTCCTATATTTCTCCTTAGCAACCTTTCATCAAATGTCGATGAGTCCTCTCGTTAATAATATTAAGATACAGATTATGATCAGACAAAAATAACGAAAAACCGCAATAAAACACGCTGAAACTTTTTGAATACATATAGTTTAAAAGTCACAAAACGCAACAACAATGAAGGATACAATTACATCAATTAATTGAACATTAACGGACTACCGTTGAGACCTGTCATCAATGAGATTAAGTGATAAGACAGCAATAGGCACAACAACTACCATCAAAACCGAAAAAAACCATTAAGATCTTTTTATTAAGTAGAGCAAGCGTATAAGTCACAAAAAGCAAAATTATGAACTGAAATTGCTTGCTTCAATTGTAGTTTTTTTTAGCAAACATTGAAACCTGTCAACGATGAGACTAAGAGTTAAGACGACAAAGTTCAAGAGAAAAACTCAAAAAAAATTCGATCATTATTATTGAAAACAAGTAGTGTCAAAGCCAAAGAAAGCAATAGCTTTGAACAAAAAAGACGGAATCGACAAACTGAACCCCCACTAGCATTATCAGAGACCTGTCAATAAAGCAATTGAATGATAAGACGTCAAAAAGTACAGTAACTACTTGCAGAACAAAAAAAATTCACTCAAAATTTCTGAGAAAAATAATGTCAAAGTCATGAAAACCAATAGCTATTAAATCGAGCCATTAAATAAGGTCTCTGCGATAAGACAACAGATAATTTTGAAAAAGGAGCGAAATCTAAAAAATACTTCTATTTTCTGACAACAAATAGTGGCAAAGCCATAAAAAGTTTAAGTTGCCCCTTTCAAGCTTACCGTCGTAAAAAGACTGAAGCAGAGGAAACTCTAAAAATAGAAGTCAAATTGACGCAATAAATCCATCTCAAATCTGCCAAATTGTCCAAACACCAGTTTCTCATTCCACTTTAAATGTTTTTTGAAAAATTCAAGCCTCAAACCTAATCGATTTTTCGCCCGCTTTACTATTTCAGTGTGACCACAATCACCACTCTAAATTGACTTCTCAATGACGTGAAAAAACCAAAAAAGGCGTGTACAGATCTTTAAAAAAAGACAGCGCACCAATACATTTCAAATTCTTTGAATTGTAAAAAAAACATTAAAGGACAATTCCTGACGTACAGTTCAAACAATTTGACTAAACAAAAAACTAGACCTAGAACGGACTTTGAGTTAATTGGGAAAACCATTTCTAAAAATCAGATAACAAAACAGAAAATCAAGGTCAAAAAGCCGCATGTGAACCAAAAAAACACCAGCGAGAAAGCGATTTTTTGTTCAAACACCGTTTTCTCACTCTACTTTAAAACTAGGGCAAAAAAATTCAGGCCGCAAAACCACTCGCTCTTTTGCTTCACTTCCTGTTTAAGGGTTACTGAAATCACTACTCCAATTTGACTTCAAATATCATGAAAATGTGCGAACAAATAATTTAAAAAAATGTATGACAGCGCCCCAGAACAATTCAAATACTTTGAATTGTAAAAAAAATCATGTCCCCAACGATGTCCCCAATAATAGCCACTATCGCTTCGCGGTTATTGAAAAAGAAATAATTTCAGTCAGACGTGCTCCGGGGGGTCTGTTTTGTCGCCAGTCAAATTCTAAAACATACTTAGATTATCAGGAAAAAAGAACAATGAGAGATAAAACCATCAAAAGGGTAATGGAACCAATATCGACCTCTAGTTGATTGTTTACAAATTGCTTTGTTTTTGAGATCAGAAAAACAAAACTACGTTTGCACAATCAATGCATTGTACCCATCTTATCAATTAAATAATGTTTCCAAATGCGCTGTGATAAACTCCTCGTTGTGCCAACCCCATTTTTGAGGGAGGAAATTTATACTAGGAGAACCTTTTTGTTAAGAAGCCACGGGTAAATTTTTATTTTTCATTCGTGGAGAAGTGAAGTGGTATCAATCAAAGGCTCTTCAACCTGAATCGATCTGGGGAAACAGAATTTTAAAGTTTTGCTTACTTTGTAATAAAGAAAGGTTTGATGAGTATTTTTTTGTACAAGGGAAGTGTGTATGTGCTGGCCTGTTTGCCTGTTAGGGACTGCGTGTGCACTTGTTGGCAGCGTGCATACCTGCGATATTGTGTGTGTGTGTGAGCGTGTGTGTGTGTGTGTGTGAGTGTGTGTGTGTGTGTGTGTGCCTGCGTGCGTGTGAGTGTGTGCGTGTGTTTTAAAGATGTTAGAGAGAACCTTGAACACCACTGTGAAATCTGGACAAAATGCTCCAATAGATTTTTTGAGTGTAGCCCTTAATAGCCTCCTCTTCATTTAAAGCAATACAAAGAATTTGTACTTTCGTCTATTTCCACACTTTTTTGATTTTCGATGTCACTGGGATGTCAAAATGAACAGTGATTTCGCTTTAAAAAAGACAGAAAAGCTTGTACTTTTAATTTCTGCCTTTTTTTCAAACCACTAGCGTGAATTAAGAGAA
The DNA here is from genome assembly GCF_964194025.1 of Convolutriloba macropyga. NCBI lineage: Eukaryota > Metazoa > Xenacoelomorpha > Acoela > Convolutidae > Convolutriloba > Convolutriloba macropyga. Next base: position 28,666,336 of record NC_134472.1, read on the forward strand.
AAAAATTACAAAAAAAATCTCCATTTCAAGATTTTCTCTTTTTTCTTGCAAGCAGCTTCAAAAAACCCTTCAGAGCTCGCTAAGGATCTAGTGTTTATTTTCGATGCCATTTCTGAATTTTAAAACAATAAGAGCAAAAATAAAAAAAATATTTGTAAAAAATCAGCAATTTCTCTGGCAATTTATTTTGGCTTCAAGGGTCTTTTGAAAAATGCGTTCTAAATTGTTGCTTAAACATTTTGCTGTTCCTTGTTGCGGTATGGCTTAGGCCCTGATAGGCCCTAAAATTTTGTTAATTGAGACCGGTCTCATTTTACTTTTTTGGCCTTCAAAAGAGCAAGCAAAGATAATCTGCTTCATTGTGTTCCTCTCCATGGTTGAATTAGTTGTTTGTGATTTAAATGCCACTGAAAAGATTTTTTTGTTCTAATATTAATTAATCGTGTCATTTTTATGGGAATGAAGATAGAAAAATAGGGAAAATTGTCTCCAATACTTGGTTTTTCCAGCTATCAACGTCTTAACGCTATCATTTGATAAGTTTGTTTCGGCATTATTTTTGTCCCTTTTTATATGCACAATTATAGAAAACTTGTAAGCATATCGTGCATTTCATCATTTACAATTTTTTATTTGGAGTTTTTTTTGTTTGCTTTTGTTGGAGATATTTCAATCCACTGTGGTCAGTAGCTACTACTGAAAATTATTTAGTATTTTGAAACTGCATGTCTACAAAGCTATTTTACTTGTATTATGGCTATATTCCAGCTCTGTTTTCGATATAGCTCTTTTAAAATTTCCTCAACTTTTTTGAAGAAAATGTCTGGGTTAGAACAGTTATTTTGCTGCGCACAGCGATCTGCGATACGGGTTGCTCTAAAAATAGGAGTAGATCAAGTTTATTACAAAATTCACATAAAAATCAAGACTTGTGATATAAAAATTTTTACATAAACCACATTAGAAAAGTAAACTTAAAAAGGTAATCGGAAAAAAGCATTCGCACAAAGAATTTCTACTACTACTCTCGCCCAAAACAAAAAAAAACGAAAACCGTTGAACTTTGGACGCATGAAAATTAGTGAATTCCCATCTAACAGCCAAACAAGGGCCAAGATTTTTTGAAAAGAAACGTGGGAAGTGTTCAAGAAGAAATTATAATGAAAAGAGAGATATCTTGTTTAAAATTGAGGCAATGTGACAATCACCTTCACAAAATTCACATAAACATCAAAATGGATTAAAGTAATTATTCTGAATGACCCCCGTTTTTGTAATTGGTCGGGTCTGTCATGAGTTACTGGTTACTCTTGGTAAGAAGGGATAAATTGATCAGTAATTTGTGTAATTTGAACGTGTTAAAATCAACTGGAAAAAAAGTAAAATCTTCCAAACACTTTTTGTTCCTTAAACGTTTGCAGGTCACAAAAATAAAAAAAGAGCACAGTTAATGTTTTAGTCTGCAAATTTTAATCCCCATATTTCAGACTTTTTTGTGAGCATGAAAACTACTTTATGCTGGCTATGCCTTGTTTTTTTGCGTCTAAAAGTTAAACGTGTCTGAATAAAAATAGAGTTGATATTTTCCTATTAGAAACCATGTGAGTGTTAACATTTCCAAAAACATCTTAATGCAAGCAAATAATGATCCATCACAGAGAAAAATTTCTAAATTTGTAAATTTAAAATCTGACTAATTACTAATAGCAGCCTAATTCCCAAAACGTCTTTATTTAAAAAATACACAACAATTCACTAACAATTTCTCTCGTATTTCTTTTAGTGAATAAACCAATCGGCAAACATGACTTAAAGAAAAAACCCTTCAAGCAAACAGAAATAAATCACATTAAAGTTGAGTTAAAACAGGATTATTTAGGGAGCCGGTTTGCTTGTTTTTTTTGTAATTTCTTGCAATTAAAATAGTTGAAATTATACTTGAATTAGTTGAAAGGATAAATATGAATATTCGCAATCGCATTTTAATTCTGGTCATCATAATCTTGAATATTATAGTTAAGCCTTATTTTAGTATCAAAAGTAAAATTAAAAATTTTTAAGCAATTTGTCATAAAAAAAACTTCACTTCTCTTATGAGTGCAAAGAATGTTGATACACGCAAACAAAAACTACCGGCGGTTGCTCTTCGAATTGTGAACCGGCTGACATCAAGAAAAAATGTCAACACATAAGATTACTAAGGTTTAGATACGCGATTCTAGACCGCTCTGATCAGACCATTTCCTGGACTTTGCGCTCTTATCAGACCATTGTGCAACCCAAAGCCCTCCGATCAGACCATAGTGCGACCCAAGAAAATGTGCCGCCATAATGCGACCAAAAAGACCTCTGATCAGACCATCGTGCGGCCCAAATATTTCGTGCGACTCTGGTGCGACCCAAAATTTCGTGTGACCCAAAATTTTATGCGACTTTAGTGCAACGAACGCTAACTCTGATCAGACCATACTCCAAACTTTGTCCTATGATTAGGTCGTCCGTTCCTGAATACATGATATATTTGGTTGTTTTTTGTTTAAATTATTAAATTCAAACCTATATACTACTCAACCTAAAATTGAATAATTTAGTATATCATGATAAGGTTACGACAACTCTAATTGATATAAACATGAACAAAAAGTCATTTTTAAGTTCCTGCAAATTTTCTTTTAAGTTATGAAAACCAGTGATAAAAACTGCAGTGAAATAAATAGGGTCAGTTAATGCTCTGTAGTCAGATTTTGGGGCAACTTATGTCCAGACTTTGGTTTCTGATCAGACCGTAGTGCGACCATTGTCCAGACCATCGTGCGACTCCAGCGTTTCCCAGACCATATATTTTGGGTCGCACCACGCCACCAGTGTGCGACAGAAATGGTTTGATCAGAGCGCTCTAGGTCGCACACCTAAACCTGGGTAGCGGTACAAACATTAGAACACGGGCAAGGGAGGTCTAGCAATTTGATTTTTTATATATTATTATACAAGTGTTAAATATCAATTAAGGAAAAAGAGTTCTGAGTTTTTTCTATTCCATTACAATCGATTGGGTAATGTAAATAGTATCTGACCTGGTTGACAGTTACTCTAAGTATCTTTCCTACTGGGTTGAACAGGAGTGTGATCTGGATCTCCCCCCTGAGGTTCTTCCGCCTGCAGCTCTTGCTCAGAGGCGTGCTCAGTCTCACTACTTCGTTACGCTGAAGGGTGTGCAAATCTACCTCTATCTCACCTGCGCAAACAACAGAATTGCTCAATACGACGCAGAGGTTTGCTTATATCGTGAGGGTCAATTCTGACCATGTGCGTGAGTTCTGTCTGTTTTTCAAAGTTTAGACGCTGAATATTCAAAAATTTTGTAGATTTCAACGAATTTTGCAAATTCGGCTGTTTTGAAGAGAAACTACAATATTCATATCTTAGGGAGGTATACTTTTGTGGTTATTAAGTTCCTTCTATGAGATCCTTTCAAATTTCTTCATTTCTTCAAAGTGAAATTGGTTCGTTTGACAGAACGTGCCTATCTTTCAGAAAATCAAAGTATCAATTGAGATGACTGTTACACGACGAAACAGTTATAAGGCCTAAAAACTACAACATTTCCTAATTACACTTTTCCTGTTTATTGACTGGATTTGCTTCAGCTGGCAGCGCCTCACCTCATCAAATTATCTGCACGGCCAAAACTGAACAACTGTATAATAGTTAAGGAGCTCATTAGGTATAATACATTTTCTTGTTGATCAAAAAATCAAATTGTTAACCAATAGGGTCATCGGGTGACATTCTGTCATAGTCCATGACAGTTAGACGCAACACAGATCCGAACATCTTGTGGTAGTCTAGATTCCTGAAGTAAAACTCCTCTTCCCATTTGGGGTTGAGGGTCTTGAACCTGACTGAGCTCTTGTGCCTCCTTTTCTTGTCTGGAATCAGCTTCATAATCACATACGGATCCGAGTAGCCACTAGAGTCCATAGGCAGAAGGTTTTTAGCACAGGAGAGATATATTCTGAGATATTGAAACGAGTCATTATAGTAAAGCGAGAAGTTGATTTCACCACAGTAGTCTTTCGGTTTCGACATTTTAGTCATAAAATCAGAGAAAGAGTTGAGGAAAGAATCATTCCGCTCGCAACTTTCGGGTTGTCCTGACGATGCGAGGACTTGATTGCGTTCGGATCCCTCAGCGTTTGGGGAATCGCACTTCGAGGAGCTTCGAGGCATGCTTCCCATTGATAGTTTGTGTGTGGCATCTATTGAGTTGTTTAAGTTTGAATTGCGTCTCTGCAATTTTGGGGTTGACTGAAAAACAACACAGATGTAAATATAGCCAGTTTATCAAGCAGATTTGGTTCTGGAAACAAGAGCAAAAGTCACCTAATTACTCCATAAAATGTCATGATTTTGAGTTTCACCCCAAAAATATTTCTAGAATACGAGCTATTTATACTCCGTCTTTTGAAAAATTAGTTTATTTTAATTTATTTTAGAGCTCAGTTTTGAGTACGTGATAACTCATTTCGGATCAAATACAGTTTGAGGTCATTAGGTTGTTAAGTCAAAAGTTAACACTTGCGTAATCGCAAAAATTTGTGTGACTTTTCTCAATAATGGAAGTTTCTGATTGAACGGAACTAAACACATCCCAACAACCAAGAATATGAAAACACGTAACTTCTTCACATCTTTCTTCATTTTCATAGTTAAAACATCCCTAATCGAAAGTTTACAAAACGCACAGAAATTTGACTGTGCAAAAAATGATGCATGCATTTGTTCTGCAACAATGGTTCGTCTTTGCAAGTCCATGGATGGCAATTTAACAATCGCCAATTTGCCCAAAGAGATATCCAAGATTTCACCCGACTTCATTCTGACCGATCTAAATGAAAACACTTTACAGTTTCTATGGTCATTAACACTTTCCAATAACCCTGGCTTGGAACATTGGGGCGTTATTTTTGCGGAGTATAAGGAGTCACTAAGAGAGTTGAAACTATCGGAGAACCCCAGACTCGAACCCCGGCCCTTGAGAAAGTTCCTATTGCAAAATTCTGCGCTGACGAGATTAGAAATTGGTCGCAACGGTTTCAACGCTTCTGAAAAGCTTCGTTCAGCCATGAAAAGCAACATCAACCTAAACACTTCGGAAAGTATTGTTTTTGAAAACAAAAGTCTCGAAAGACTAAAACTCGGAATTAAAGATGGAAATGGGATAGCCACAAAGCCGATGTCTTCGTTCATAGCACTACCGGCTATGAAAATTATAGATACAGCTCGAAAGACGTTCGAACAGGCACAAAACAAGACGAGAGGATTTTTCAAAGCAATTCCGGGTAGAATGGGAGCGGTCACTGACCAAACGCAGAAGCTAATGGGACTTGACAGCTATTGCTTGTCTTTCGAATCATCCTTCACAATTCTGATAAATCTTATTGTCGCGGTTGTCTTTCAATGTATGACACAAGAATAAACTTAGTGTCTCATTCCCAATAAAGGTCTCTGAAAAAAAGCAACGCTCATTCTGGTAAAGATAAATAATATGCCAAAATATGGTATCAAATAATATGCACCCATTAAGCTCGGGGTGGGGTGTTGGTGCCCAAACGAGACGGAGAATATCCAATTGATTATTACTTTACTCCGGATGGTCTAGAGGCTCTAGAGCAATAAGACTGGGTGGTCCTTAATTATCAGCCACCCCAGTTACAAAGCTATTTCAATTTGAAACTTTTGGATCTATTCTGTTCTCCGATCTTGATGGACATTTAAGATACGCACCCACTGACTCTTGTTTCATGAACAGGTAAACCGGAGAGGTTAAAATTTTGTACCTGATCAGAGCTAAATACCAATTACAAATACTATTTGTTGATAGCTCAAATCAAAACGAATAGTGTCAAGTTTCCTATTACAAGATTGGGGGATAACAAGTGTAAGGGGGTTAAGTCACGGGTCGCGGGTCGAGGGGTCACCGCTAAAAATCGCTAAAAGATGTAAGATTTGCGGTGAATTTGAGTAAAAGTGTATGATTTGCGTTCAATGCAATGAATGCTGTGAAAAAAAACTTTTAAGCAGTGAAAATTTTTTTTCAGCGCTTAAGCGGTGAAAGAAAATTTTTCACCGCTACAAGCAGGATGCGGTGAAAAAAAATTTCACCGCTACCAGCAGAATGTGGTGAAAAAAAATTTTCACCGCTACCAGCAGAATGTGGTGAAAAAAAATTTTCAACGCTTCGAGCAGAATGCGGTGAAAAAAAATTTTTCACCGCTAAAATCGCAAATCTTACAAATATTCACCGCGCTAATTTCAACGCTTATCTTATATTCACAGGAAATATCATTGAAGTAAGTGACAGATGGCGCAGTGGATTATGAAGTTGGTAACACGCATTAGTTAGAGGTTCGAACCCTTGTACGGCAGTATCTTTTATGTAAGAATTCCGGTGAATGCGGTGAAAAAAAATTTTCACCGCAAAATTCAACGCAATTCTTACAAAAATTCACCGCTTTCAGCGCATTCAACGCTAAAAGATGCGGGCGTTTTGGGGTGAAAAAAGTTTTTTTTCACCGCTATTCACCGCTAATCTTACATTATTTTTTGACAAAACCTCGACCCGGGGTGGTGGAGATGAAAAAGATTTAAATTTTTATTGAGCTCAAAATTACATACTTATTTCAATTTGGAATTGTTTGTTGTATATTTTAGTGAAAACATATTATCATTGCAAGTTTTTGGTACTCCGGAAGGGCTAGCAAGTTTGTGTCTAAAAAATGCTCGAAGAAATTCTCTATTCAGTACTATACTGCTATGAAAAGTTCTTTAAAAAAATTGGGTATTTATCTTGTCATGTTTTCTAGAAAAAATTCTTAAAGCGGTTTGCAATAAATACTTGTATAATTAATTCGATGTCAGATTACTGAGTCATTGCAAGTAAGCTGTTTGTTGACCTCCCAACATTAACCTTTGTTTTTTTCTCACCAGTCGAAGCGCTCCGTTTTACCATTGTTTTGACTCCATTTAATCTAATTGAAAGATCTAATCTTGTTTCTCCAGCCGGATACATATGTTGCTTGTCTCCTTCTTTTCTCTAGATGTTTATACATACACTGTCTGTCAAAGGAAAAAAATCATAAGTTTTGATACTTTATCTAACAAAAATAGTATGTTCAGTTTTCAAAAATTATCAATGCTCTGTGCAAAAACCCGAAAAAAATTGCATCTCGAAAAAAAATGCAAAAATCCGAAAAAAATGCAAAATCAGCAGCAGCGTTACGTTTCAGCGAAAAAGGTGCTTTTTGACGCCTCAACGCTTGTTTCCATAGTTATCGAGGAAGATAAGTGATTAGAAGCAAAAACGAGTGCATATCCCTAATTGAAAAAAAAACATCCAATTTTGTTTGTTATTTTTTTGTTTTTTTTTCAATTAGGGGGATATGCACTCGTACTTGCTTCTAATCACTTGTCTTCCTCAATAACTATGGAAACAAGCGTTGAGGCGTCAAAAAGCACCATGTAAATATAATCAGTGAATCCGTTCAACCAGTAAACATAATTAACTTTAATTTGTTCAACTAAACGACAACATGCTTGACAAATGCACATTTTTACCACCTTTTTGAAGAAATCCATCCAGTAAGAAAACTAACGGAAATGACAAAAATCATTGTTTAGCGAAAGTTAAAATGTTTTCTTGAAATTAGTTTCGTCAAAGTTAAAAACGACAAAACAGTTACCATCAATTTAAAATTAGAAATCATTTCAAATTTTACATTATTAAAAAACGCGCAAGCATCATTTCTTTATTTTATTGCATTTGGAAAAAAAGCGATAAAAATAACAGCAGCTAAATACAGTAGAGAATTATAGTCAATACAACAGAAAAATGCGGAAAATATTTAGAAAAGCAGTTATTTATATTTCAAAAAATAAAAAAAAGTAGCTGATAACCTTCATTACTAAAACTAATTAAAAAATTGAAAAACAGCTTTAACGATAGAAAAATAAAACGAACAAAAAAGAGAAGAATACTAGGAAACTTATTAAAAGTTCACAAAAATAAATAATGTAATAACCAAAAGAACCAGAAAGTACTGAATAAAAATTTTATTAAGTAAACATACACCTCTTTTGAGGGACTATTTGTTCACTCTTTAATCAATTTAACTATCAAACCTCAGATGAAATTTAAAAATAAAACGAAAAAAAACCACGCAGAACTCAAAAATAGAACAAAAATTTTCAATGCCCGAATGTCAAATCTCTTAAATACATATGATCTGTAAAAAATGGTTAAGTTGGTTCACTCATGCTGTCAATTGCACTTTTCATTTCTAAAGACAGGTGAGAGGAAGTTCATATTTACAACTAATGCAAGGAAAACCATAAAGAAGCACAAACGTTTTAGGAAATCTTATAAAGGCAACGTCATAAAAATCCTCCGACGTTCAATAGCTACAAATAGCACCCATGAACCGTGGAACATATGTATCAACTTGACAAGCAGTTGTCGAAAAAAAAACACAAAAAAGCAGCCCAATTGACGGAACCGAATTAAAATAATCTACAAATGGGAAAATTAATTAAAAAAAAATCCCAGTCTATTTTAAAATTAGCTTGAAGGTATTTTAATTTTTCGAAACACTCAGTTTTCCACTCTTCAAATTCTTTAAAAACGAAATGCTTTAAAAATGGGTGAAATTGCAAAAAAAATATTTATGGTTCCCTAATGTAATACAGTTCCTCTTGATTTTGATAGTAAAAACCACAAAAAGACTGGCAAAGGCCTCATTATTGGTTTGCTCGATTTTTAACGAACGAATTTGTCTCTAATATTTTACATAACTTTGCAAAAAATCCAAAGTTGGTAGAAAATAACGGTAAAAGTTAACAAAGTTAAAGAAAAATACCGAATTTAAACAAAACATTTAAACATATATAATTCCTTGGGCTAATTATACGATCTTTTAAATGATACATGATTCATGTTTATCTACGTCAAAGATATTGATCGCCAAATTTGATGGAGCAAAAACGCCAGTTGAGCATACAGTCACCCACCCCCCTTTTAGGTGGGCTCGGAACAGAAATCTATTTTGCGTGCTAATTTTGAAATATTAGGCTCATTTTTTGCCATTACAAATTTTTTTGAAATTACCAATTTACATCAGAACTGGACAAGTTTATTGGAAGAACTATAGCTGAAACTTTGAAAGTCCACAGTATAGAACTGAAGCAATTTAGGATTTCCTGTTCCAGGTTCTTTCAAAACTGCTTGAGTCTACAGGTTCTGAAGTCAATAGATTGATAACAAAAAACTTAGAAAAGAAGACTTTCTATTTACTAAGGCAGCTAATTTTATTGCAGACAATTTTTATTCAAAAAAGGAAACTATATGAATTTTCTGTTTTCAGTATTTTTTAAGAGTTGAAGTTCAAAAAAATGTTTATTGATTTGAGAGAATTGTACCGACAAAGCAAGAAAAAACGAGAAAAACAATCTAAAGGATTAGAAATGCTCGAAAAAATATAAAGCATCTAAAACTTTTGCATTCAGAAAGAATTTTCCGGCTTTAATTACGTTGGCCTGGACAAATTTGTACTTCCAACGATCATAAAAACGTTCCGACTGTTCAAACTGGAAAGACAGTACCCAAAAACTGAAGTTCCCTTATTTGCGTAGTCTTTTATAGAAAAAATGAGAGTTGTAATAAAAATAACAATAGCTGAATACAGTAGAGAATTATAGTCAATACAACAGAAAAATGCGGAAAATATTTAGAAAAGCAGTTATTTATATTTCAAAAAAAAAAGTAGCTGATAACCTTCATTACTAAAACTAATTAAAAAATTGAAAAACAGCTTTAACGATAGAAAAATAAAAAGAACAAAAAAGAGAAGAATACTAGGAAACTTATTGAAAGTTCACAAAAATAAATACTGTAAAAACCAAAAGAACCAGAAAGTACTGAATAAAAATCTTATTAAGTAAACATACACCTCTTTTGAGGGACTATTTGTTCACTCTTTAATCAATTTAACTATCAAACCTCAGATGAAATTTAAAAATAAAACGAAAAAAAAAACCACGCAGAACTCAAAAATAGAACAAAATTTTTCAAGGCCCGAATGTCAAATGTCTTAAATACATATGATCTGTGAAAAATGGTTAAGTTGGTTCACTCATGCTGTCAATTGCACTTTTCAATTCTAAAGACAGGTGAGAGGACATTCATATTTACAACTAATGCAAGGAAAACCATAAAGAAGCACAAACGTTTTAGGAAATCTTATAAAGGCAACGCCATAAAAATCCTCCGACGTTCAATAGCTACAAATAGCACCCATGAACCGTGGAAAATATGTATCAACTTGACAAGCTGTTGTCGAAAAAAACACAAAAAAGCAGCCCAAATGACGGAACCGAATTAAAATAATCTAAAAATGGGAAAATTGATTTTAAAAAATCCCAGTCTATTTTAAAATTAGCTTCAAAGTATTTTAATTTTTCGAAACACTCAGTTTTTCACTCTTCAAATTCTTTTTTAAAAAATTCTTTAAAAATGGGTGAAATTGCAAAAAAAATATTTATGGTTCCCTAATGTAATACAGTTCCTCTTGATTTTGATAGTAAAAACCACAATAAGACTGGCAAAGGCCTCATTATTGGTTTGCTCGATTTTTAACGAACGAATTTGTCTCTAATATTTTACATAACTTTGCAAAAAATCCAAAGTTGGTAGAAAATTACGGTAAAAGTTAACAAAGTTAAAGAAAAATACCGAATTTATACAAAACATTTAAACATATATAATTCCTTGGTCTAATTATACGATCTTTTAAATGATACATGATTCATGTTTATCTACGTCAAAGATATTGATCGCCAAATTTGATGGAGCGAAAACGCCAGTTGAGCATACAGTCACCCACCCCCCTTTTAGGTGGGCTCGGAACAGAAATCTATTTTGCGTGCTAATTTTGAAATATTAGGCTCATTTTTTGCCATTACAAATTTTTTTGAAATTACCAATTTACATCAGAACTGGACAAGTTTATTGGAAGAACTATAGCTGAAACTTTGAAAGTCCACAGTATAGAACTGAAGCAATTTAGGATTTCCTGTTCCAGGTTCTTTCAAAACTGCTTGAGTCTACAGGTTCTGAAGTCAATAGATTGATAACAAAAAACTTAGAAAAGAAGACTTTCTATTTACTAAGGCAGCTAATTTTATTGCAGACAATTTTTATTCAAAAAAGGAAACTATATGAATTTTCTGTTTTCAGTATTTTTTAAGAGTTGAAGTTCAAAAAAATGTTTATTGATTTGAGAGAATTGTACCGACAAAGCAAGAAAAAACGAGAAAAACAATCTAAAGGATTAGAAATGCTCGAAAAAATATAAAGCATCTAAAACTTTTGCATTCAGAAAGAATTTTCCGGCTTTAATTACGTTGGCCTGGACAAATTTGTACTTCCAACGATCATAAAAACGTTCCGACTGTTCAAACTGGAAAGACAGTACCCAAAAACTGAAGTTCCCTTATTTGCGTAGTCTTTTATAGAAAAAATGAGAGTTGTAATAAAAATAACAATAGCTGAATACAGTAGAGAATTATAGTCAATACAACAGAAAAATGCGGAAAATATTTAGAAAAGCAGTTATTTATATTTCAAAAAAAAAAGTAGCTGATAACCTTCATTACTAAAACTAATTAAAAAATTGAAAAACAGCTTTAACGATAGAAAAATAAAAAGAACAAAAAAGAGAAGAATACTAGGAAACTTATTGAAAGTTCACAAAAATAAATACTGTAAAAACCAAAAGAACCAGAAAGTACTGAATAAAAATCTTATTAAGTAAACATACACCTCTTTTGAGGGACTATTTGTTCACTCTTTAATCAATTTAACTATCAAACCTCAGATGAAATTTAAAAATAAAACGAAAAAAAAAACCACGCAGAACTCAAAAATAGAACAAAATTTTTCAAGGCCCGAATGTCAAATGTCTTAAATACATATGATCTGTGAAAAATGGTTAAGTTGGTTCACTCATGCTGTCAATTGCACTTTTCAATTCTAAAGACAGGTGAGAGGACATTCATATTTACAACTAATGCAAGGAAAACCATAAAGAAGCACAAACGTTTTAGGAAATCTTATAAAGGCAACGCCATAAAAATCCTCCGACGTTCAATAGCTACAAATAGCACCCATGAACCGTGGAAAATATGTATCAACTTGACAAGCTGTTGTCGAAAAAAACACAAAAAAGCAGCCCAAATGACGGAACCGAATTAAAATAATCTAAAAATGGGAAAATTGATTTTAAAAAATCCCAGTCTATTTTAAAATTAGCTTCAAAGTATTTTAATTTTTCGAAACACTCAGTTTTTCACTCTTCAAATTCTTTTTTAAAAAATTCTTTAAAAATGGGTGAAATTGCAAAAAAAATATTTATGGTTCCCTAATGTAATACAGTTCCTCTTGATTTTGATAGTAAAAACCACAATAAGACTGGCAAAGGCCTCATTATTGGTTTGCTCGATTTTTAACGAACGAATTTGTCTCTAATATTTTACATAACTTTGCAAAAAATCCAAAGTTGGTAGAAAATTACGGTAAAAGTTAACAAAGTTAAAGAAAAATACCGAATTTATACAAAACATTTAAACATATATAATTCCTTGGTCTAATTATACGATCTTTTAAATGATACATGATTCATGTTTATCTACGTCAAAGATATTGATCGCCAAATTTGATGGAGCGAAAACGCCAGTTGAGCATACAGTCACCCACCCCCTTTTAGGTGGGCTCGGAACAGAAATCTATTTTGCGTGCTAATTTTGAAATATTAAGCTCATTTTTTGCTATTACAAATTTTTTTGAAATTACCAATTTACATCAGAACTGGACAAGTTTATTGGAAGAACTATAGCTGAAACTTTGAAAGACCACAGTATAGAACTGAAGCAATTTAAGATTTCCTGTTCCAGGTTCTTTCAAAACTGCTTGAGTCTACAGGTTCTGAAGCCAATAGGTTGATAACAAAAAACTTAGAAAAGAAGACTTTCTATTTACTAAGGCAGCTAATTTTATTGCAGACAATTTTTATTCAAAAAAGGAAACTATATGAATTTTCTGTTTTCAGTATTTTTTAAGAGTTGAAGTTCAAAAAAATGTTTATTGATTTGAGAGAATTGTACCGACAAAGCAAGAAAAAACGAGAAAAACAATCAAAAGGATTAGAAATGCTCGAAAAAATATATAGCATCTAAAACTTTTGCATTCAGAAAGAATTTTCCGGCTTTAATTACGTTGGCCTGGACGAATTTGTACTTCCAACGATCATAAAAACGTTCCGACTGTTCAAACTGGAAAGACAGTACCCAAAAACTGAAGTTCCCTTATTTGCGTAGTCTTTTACAGAAAAAATGAGAGTTGTACATGACCACAAGACAGAGATTATAAACACATTTAATAGCACTTAAATTGTCAGTTTAATAACTGAAATTAAATCTATATTACTGATAACCTTTCTTTGAATTGCGAAAGCTTGCTATCAATGTTAACAGCGCAATTTTTCGAGCTGTTCATATAACTTTTTTCCCACGAATTCAATTTCCATGTCACATTTACTATTTTCTTTTTTATGGTTCCTTAAGAAATCCTTTTAGCGGAAAAATGTTCCACCATTTCGCGTTTTGACGTACGCTGTCGTAATCTGTATACTTTAGCAGAAAAGAAAAGAGGATCAAGGAATACATGAAAAGGGGACTGTCTATTTTCTTCCAAGTGAGGAAAAGAAAAAAAGTTGGGCATAACAGAAAAAGCTTCTATGTCCTCAGCGGGGTTTTGTAGATTTTTGACACCTCAAATGAAAAGTGAGAGCTTTTGTGAAGTGGAAAGGTTTCTATAATTCACTTGCAATCTTCGCTGGGAGGAATAGAGATCGTACGGTCACTAGTGCAGTGAAGGTAATCGATTTTGTTTGTTACGTCAGAACAAATAAATGTAAACAAAATTCACCTCGCCTCAAACTGATTTTGAAATTTCCCTGAAAAATACAAATATACTCAGAGACCTGTACAAAAGATGTTACAAAGTTAAATAGCAACGGACAAAATTTTTTTTTTATTATTTAGTTTAGAAATAATTGCTTTAAGTTCGCTTATTTTTCAGGTTAAAATGAGGTGGAATAATATCTATTAAAGAGGTGAATGAGCAAAAATTTGAAATCCTTAGTTTCAAAATCAGGTTTTTGATTCTGTAATGATAGAAAAGAACTATATTGTATACCATTGATTGCGTAAACATAGTCAAAACAATACTTACTAAAACCTAATAATTTTTCAACTCTCTGAAACGAACTTGGTAAAATAGCATGATCATGAATCTTTTGGTGGAATTTGAATTAACCTTGAAGTGAATATGTAAAAAATTGAAAAATAAATATACTCAGAGACCTGTACAAAAGATGTTACAAAGTTAAATAGCAACGGACAAATTTTTTTTTATTATTTAGTTTAGAGATAATTGCTTTAAGTTCGCTTATTTTTCAGGTTAAAATGAGGTGGAATAATATCTATTAAAGAGGTGAATGAGCAAAAATTTGAAATCCTTAGTTTCAAAATCAGGTTTTTGATTCAGTAATGATAGAAAAGAACTATATTGTATACCATTGATTGCGTAAACATAGTCAAAACAATACTTAGTAAAACCTAATAATTTTTCAACTCTCTGAAACGAACTTGGTAAAATAGCATGACCATGAATCTTTTGGTGGAATTTGAATTAACCTTAAAGTGAATATGTAAAAAATTGAAAAATAAATTTATTGATGTTCAAAAATAAAATTGATTTGAAACTGCCAATTTCAAACGAAAATTTAAGAGTTCTCACAACTCCATTAGTTCGGAGAACAATTAATCAGCGTCGAGTTTTCAATTGTTGTTCAGGCTCTTTAGCTACTCTAATTTTTTTAGATCAAAAACACACCACCAAAACAAAAGCTGCCTTTTTCATTCCGCAATTACTTTTTTTATTTCATTGTGAAAATATTTAGCTCAATGACTGATCCAAATTGATTTCTCGATCACAGAAATACTCAGAAAATCAACTGGACACAAAAAATCCGGTGAAAATTAAAACATGCGTTTGGCTTGATTTGTGTTCATAAAGGAAAAAATAAGAAATGACAAAATCATTGCAGACTGGTGCCCCTGCCGAATGCAAATTGAACTAGAGTAACAAAAACTGAACAAAATAAATTATTTTGTGGAACACGGTGAGAAATTTTGTCACCACATTGCACATTTTTTAATTTCATGGAAAGGAGAATTTGAGACTGTGAAACATAGCGACAAAATTTGCCGAACAATTCCCCAATTAAGCAAATGAGCTTGTTTTCGTAAATCAAAATTTTTTATATAGCGTTCACTATGCTGAATCGGGTTCAATCCATATTTAAAGCCATAAGTAATTGCCGCTCAAATCTCAGAAATGATTTTCAGAATTTCACAAATTAGTGAAATTAGGAAGGTTTCTCATCAGACTTTATAAAATATAGAAAAGGGGCGTGTTCGACCCCCTTTTCTCTAAATCAATAACAAAGGCTTCTAAAAACTTAAGAGCTCAAATCTTGTATGGAATTTGAGGTAAAACAGTTGAGGGAAAAAGCAAAAAAAAATACCGATCAATTTTATACAGAAGGATTGTACAGAAATCTATAATCACTAACTTTTCAAAGACAAAGATTTTTTCAGATATTATTAATTACTGATCATGTTTAAAACAGGGTTTTTTTCAGAAATTGAAAAACAAATGTTAATTCTGCTAAATTGAGGGCCCGATATAAACTAGCCTCAGTGATTTATATTGCCAGCTTTATAACTTAGCCTTTTTGAGTTAACCTTGAAAAATAAATTTTATCTGAAAGCTTTTAATTTTTTTAAATAATCATAACAAAAATGATAGCTACCAGGTAGAGCATTGAAACCTTTTATTTAAACTATTTCCATTTGGTTGTTCACTTAAACAAACATATTTTAATCAAATATATAGTGTACAAAAGCTTAATTCACAATGTATCACTTCTAACTATTCACTTTTTAGATTGAGTATGCCAGCGCTGTCGGCTAACTTTGTTGTTTTCAAAGTGTCTTTGAAGTCAAATTAGTAGCTTTCTAAAAGAACATTTATTGCTTGTCTATTTGTGGATTCTAACTGACGTACCGTTTGGAAATTGAATCCAGCAATTTGTGAAATATCATAGTTTTAAAGTTCGGAATCTGAGGTTCAATTTTGTCAATATAATCTACAAACAGGTCAAATCGGCCATTTTGGGGAATTTTGAGTTCAAAAATTGAATCAATTTCCAACTATTTTCTTTGAAACTATATTTCATGTTTTCTAACATCTCTACATAATTTAGGATACATTTTGTGGAAAAAAATTGGACAAAGATACCGAATTTTCCGTCCCAATTGGATAGGGGTGTTAGTCTGTAATGATTCCTTGGCTTATTATTTGGTTGAAAGAACTGAAAAAGGCAAATCATTGAGGTAAGTTCCCAGTCCCCAATTTCCACCATATCTCAACAAAAGTTTTAACGTTTGCTTATCATTCGGCGCGACTTTGCTCTTGCCACAAGTTCTTTCATAGTGTTCTCTATTTTGACTGACAAAATGTCTCGAAAGAAAATCTGCGTTTTGCATTTTTTTAAAGTTTTCCATAATCGTGATATATTCAATAAAAGTTAACCTTTGGAAATTTATTTAGGTTGTAATTTTTCCATGTTTTCTAAGAGTTTTCGGAAGGGTTCAAATAAAAAAAAGATTAATTTTCTTCTATTTTTTCTGTCTTGCAACTGTGTTCAGGGGAGAATGAGAGTTTTTATAGTTTTGATATACATTTGAAATATGAGAGTTTAAATTGTTTTTTCATAGCAACTGCATCATGTTTTGCGAAACTTTACCATATTTAGCGGTATAAGTTCTATCAAATTTATATTAGTCGGGTTCAAAGCCGATACATTTTCGGCGACAGAAGATTGATGCACTTTTTACAAGGTCAACGACAACTGATCTATTTGTAATTTAAGAACCTTTTGTTTTTTCGTTACAAAACACATAGCAGAGTAATTTTCCCGAACGTTTCAATCAATAAATTGGAAAATTGCATGTTTCTCTTGAATGCGACATATTATCCCAAAGGACAGCAAACTGTAAAGCGTGACTTGATAGGCACAATAGATGAGTAACATAGAATTGTATTATTATTTATTGAATGCTATGGAAACATCAGAATTTAAAAAAGACAAGCAGCTAAACCCGGGTGAACCGCATCGATATACAAAAATACCTTTAGGAATATTGAAATTGATTCATGTAATGAGATGATTTTCACATCTTCGAAATAGTGAAGAAAACAGCTTTCTGGACTGAAAAAGTTTTTCTGTGTTGAATTTAGTTTTTACTTAATTCGTCACGAAATTTTTCTAAACCTAGGGGTGTTTTGTAAATAATTAATTTTGGTCTGTGGCATTAATCAAAAGCACCATAGATTATTCAAATTGTTCTCAGAAAAACAGCTAATCTTGCAAGTATGCAAAACTAATATTGAAAGATCTTCCATGAATACTGCATTAAATAGCGTTGTCGTGTAACGTTACCAGCATTTATTTCCGGTAATGTCTTGCAACATTCAAGATCTTGAAAGATTAACTTTTCTTTTTGACCCGGGTAAACATACCGATTTCTTAGTCGGCGACGAATCGCTGGCTCTTCGTAGGTACTTTGAGGAACTGATTTTGATGGGGTGTGAGTGTGGGACCAAATCCTGAGAGCCACCGTAGCCAGTGTCAGTGTCCGTTCCCGCAAATTCCAGAGGGTCATGTCCATTCCCATTAGGGAAGCAGCATGTCAAAACATCCCACATATTGGCGCGTCTTCCAGGGCGCATTAAACGGTTGCGTTTGCTATGCAGAGACAGTGCCATTATTCTGTAAATTAAGTAATCTTCTAACTTTTATTTAACTAATTTGAGTACCCTGAAGATCAATTTCTACTTTGGATCAGCCTAATTATTCGCTAGTGGTGTAATTGCTGCATTTTCCACTTTGTAATAAAAGATATATTGATCAGAGATGGATGATAAAGGGTTTCCTAGAAGGGGTGTTGGCGGCGCTGTTAGCAAAGCTATCATTAAAAAAATTAGTTTTGTAATTGAATTCATTCAATCATAAACTCACAAAGTCGATTGTAATTTTTTAAGAATTGGATTAACGGAAATTTTCACTTTGGGTAAACAAAAGTATTTGATAACTATAGTAGCGTTTAATGAAGGCCGCTCATAAAGATAACTTCTATCATAACTCACTACCTGTCTAAGACGATCAAAATTGGATGATAAATAGTTTGAGACGCTAACACAATTGAACTTTTACATCCGTTCGAAAAAGAGTTAACTCGTGACGTCACTTTTAGGCTGTAACAATTGACTTGAATCAGGATAAATCTGTAGTTTCCGAAATAGAAACATTCTCCAAAATTGAATCTAAAGCGACTTAGTAAAAGAACAGGAACAAGGACTGAATAATGTACTTACATTGATGTAAAATTGACGAAGAAGATGGGTTATTTTTTGAGGTAATCCGAGTCCCTAGTTTCCGCTTCTTAAATTATTCAACTTGAAATATGCCCAAGGAAATGAAGAAAGCTTTCAAAATATTCCCCGGTTTGTGCTTTTTGTTGTAAGAAAGAAATATTTCCAATTAGCAATGCATGTCAAAGACCTGTCAACTAGGGGAACAAAGAGCATAATGGAATGAAAACAATTGTGAATTTTGAGTAAAAATCGGCTCAGTACAATTCGAAATAGTTTCCGTAACTATGCGCCGTAATCAACCTGAGGTAAACAAAAATCAACAATTCTCTCAAAGTAAAAACAGAAATTAATTATAATCGGAAGCTTAATTTGAATATGAACCTTTAGCAGGTCAAAGGGTAAATAAACGTGACAAAAAAACTCAAGTTCAACTTTGGTAAAGTTTAGATAAACTTCAAATTCACTGGCTAGGGGCTGCAACTTTTCAATATAGAAAGGGCTTTTATTGATTTTGTGCCCTGAGAGAGAAGGGTTATGAATTTAAACTGACAGGTATCACCCGGGCAAAGAACCCGACTGATAATAAGATGGTAAGAATGATACGCATAGATTGTTGTGGATAAGTTTCCATTTGCTGGTGAAAGTTTGGGGGCAGTTTTTCATTGTCTTTCACCCCTCAGTTCCGCCGATTGGTAGTCTGTTTCCTCCTAAAGCAGAAAGCCAAACAAAACAATAAATTTATGCCCACAAGATCATAAATTGAGCCAAGGTTATGAATAAAAAGTGGACGTGGATTATTCTTTTATAGTGGCTGACGGCAGACTGCTCAATTTATTCTCATTTCGTGGGATGTCTTGCACCCCAAATCTAACCCCCCCCCCCCCAGCAATAGCACCCCTACCTTTGTCGCATTGTAAATGCACGGATGAGTTATGATACTATTTGATTTATTGTCTCGCGTTGCTCAGCCATAAAATATTAAGAAAAATTCCGAAAAGATATAATAATTCCATCCGGCAACTAACATTTGGTTTTTGATACAAAGCCGTTACGTGAACAAAGCCGCGCTGAGACAGTTTAACGTGAAATGCTTTTAAACAGAGCCTGAATCAGTTTGAAAAGGAGGCTATTGTGTCAGTGTATAGTAATGAAACGACAATGGAATTATTTTAAATGTCTCTTTTGAAAGGCGGGGAGAAACAAAATCAATTGGATAAACAATTAGTAAACAAAGACCTTGTGTTTACATTGAAAAAAAACACAACTAAGGAATGGGAAATTGTTTCGGAGCGCATTTAATGGATTTGCAGTTTGTAAATAAAGAAGTGCACAACGTAAACAAGTAAAAAGGAAAAAGGTTCAAAATGTGACTTTTAAACAAATATTCTCATCACTTTGGTTCTTCTGTGATTGTTTCTCTTTTCTTCTCCATATTTCCACATGATTTTCCTTCTGTGTTATTCAAAAATTTACCCCCAATTTTTTTTACCCGCAAATAACAATCAAACGGGGGTGTATATGTGAAAAAAATTGGGCGTGCGGATTTATAAAGTGTAGAAAAAAAACCATGGTACAATATTTTGCAAATGAGTGATTGTAGAGAAATTGCACAATCTTTAGGGTGCAAGGAATTCATCGCGGATGTTTTTACGATGGTATTATACTATTATTAGGACCAAAAAGGTGAAATACAAGGGAAAATTAGGATGGATTATAGAGGATACGCACAGCAGTGTATACACACAGTAGAAACTCAGTTATCTATTCCCTAACAATCCTGGTTTTTTCAACTTTTATCTGTCAAAAGCAAAAGTGGAAGTTAGTCGCCTTATAGAAGCTATCGTAAATAACAAAACAAAAATAAACAAACAAAGTGCTTGAGACTTTACTATCAATCATTGGTTTATTGGTCATTAATACGTTGACACATATCACTAGCTGGGCTCTAGCTCTAGCCACGTCTTTTTGTCGGTGGTATTACAAATTTTTCTGTAAGTTAACGAAATTACCCTGAGATTGCAGTCCTCAAATGAACTTTTTAGTGCTTTGAATCGATTCAAAGATATCTCGAAAAATTTTGAGCATCATAGAATGCCAATAAAATTTTACTGTTTTAATGCTAACTGTATTATGCTGGTTTATAATAATGCGAACTTTTATAATGCTAACATTTTATAATAACTGTTAGATTTCTCAACTTTATAAACCAAAATTGTATGCTATAAAATTTTTGCTCACCTTTTTAATAGAAAGCTTTTTCGATTCAACTTATTTTTTCGAGCAATTTTTGGCAAAATCAAATTACATTTGTGATCCCCTGCATATTATAGCAACACCAAAAGGGGGGTCGCTTGTTGCCTATATGCTAAACTTTTAATATAAAAAGATCAATGGTGCTTACGCGTGAACAAACTTTCCAGCCTTCTAGATATTTGTGGAAAACAACAGGGGGGAATTAGCAATGTTGGGGAAAAGCGATGGAGCATTGATTTGGCATAAAAGTAAACAAAAACAAATCAGTGATGAGAGCGAGAAAGGGGAAAATAAACAAGCCGGTCTCCTATTTCTACTTCCTTTGAACTATAATTTATCTCCTTGAATTAAACACGTACACACAAACATATAACCATACAAACATAAACAAACATACACTTACTACGCGCGGCATAAGTGGCTCGATATTTTTGTACCTATGTGTGGTTTAAAAAAGGTTCTAAAAATAACAAATGCCTGATCATTCGTTTTTGAAAAGCACCATTTAGTTTGCTATGACTGAAAAACAGAATAGTGGTAGCAGCGTAAATGAGTGCTTTGATCCAGCAGTTTCCAAATACCTCCCCCTTATAAAAACAGGCCATTATTTTCAATAAGCATGTGTCAATATATTTTCCATTATTGAGTTTTATTTGAGAGAAAATTGAAAAACAAAAGCAAATCAATTTTTGACATGTTCAGTCATTGAAGCCAAATGAAAATGTGTTCAATCGTCAAAAATTAAAAATTTTTTATTGTTCACGTCATCTCACAGCTCTTTGAGATAAAGCTATAACATATTACCCGGGTCGGGTGCTGATGGTTAACTTATAAGAACTTGCACGTTTCCTTACAAGGTCTTACAGGGCGATACATCGCCTTACCAGTTTTTCTGCCATTCATACAACTTCCAGAGTTCTTACAACGTAACCATCCGCCTTAGAAGGTCTTACAAAGTTAACACTCCCACTTAAAATTTCTTGTTAGTTGACCATTTGACACCGTTTGTCTTGTTAAAGTCTTCAAATTTCTGATTGAAATTGAAGCCAATTGAGGGCACAAAATTTCTGGCAAAATTTAAGTATAATAAGAAAAAGCTAGTGCAACAGTTTAAAGTGCAACAAGCATCCACCTGGTGAATATGCAAAACTGACAATTAAATCAACCAATTGCAGTAAAGCTAAAATGATCATAAGCAGATTATTAAAGCTAAAAATGTGCAGCTGCTGAAAGAAAAAGAAAAACAATTGAATTAACCAAGATAATGAGAAGGTATTTTTCATTGTTTTTTGGGTTGATCGTATGCTGACAAGAAGATTGAACACAGTTAACTTAGCTGAAAGAAATAAAAACATCATCCAGAAGTTCATTGTTCGATTTTAAATTTTGTATTAAATTGGTAGCATTACTCCAAGAAGAAAACTGTTTCTTGTCTACATTCAGATTTTAAATGAGAACCTGCAATAGAAACAACCAATCGTGGCACAGCTCTGTCGGAAAGAACTTACGAAAACATTACAAGTTAACCATCCAATTTGCAAATCATACATTTTCACAAGTTAAACAATCGACCTGCAAGCTCTTTGTTTATCTTCACATTTCTAAATTCATAACAGTTGCAATTTTTTGCAGTCAGTTGTAGGATCATACAAGATAACCCCAGGATACATACTCAAACAGAATCTAGCGACATAACAGGCCCTTGCAAGAATTTAACTCGTGAAGCAATTTTCAAATGCATTTTACGTACAAATACTAGACCAAAAGTGTATAACCCTAAAGTCTCACTAGAAATCATTAGAAGGAAGACTCGATAAAACAAAAGAAAAGAAATGAAACCAATTGAAACCAACTGAAAAAAAAGAACAATTTTGTTATGTGAATATGTAACTGTACAAATGAACTAGAGCTACAATCAACATCTATGTAACATCCTTTTTCTAAATAATTCTCTAACAGAAACGTTTTTAAGTAATACGTGGCCTCTTTTAAAATACGATAGTTTTCGATTTGAAATATATATATATATATATATATATATATATATATATAATTGTAAAAGTTCAAAAACTGGAAATCTATTTTGGAAATGAAAAATCCAATCAAACTAAAACAGAGGTTACCCACGTTGCATAAGCTACTGGTAAGTCATGATTGAAGCAATTCATGTTTGATTTTCGAGCTCAGCAAAGGATCGTTTTATTGAGTTGATTATCAATTCAAATGAAACACAAGCGGAAAATGAAAAAATATGGGTAATATCGACTAAAACTTAAATTTCTTAGATTAGCTTTGGCTCTAAATTTTGAGTTAACCATGCGTTTGGCAACTTCCATACATTTTCACAAGTTAAACAATCGACTTGCAGGTCCTTTGTTTATCCTCACATGCGTAAATTCATAACATTTGACTTCCTTTGCAGCAAATTTCTAAGACCATACAAGATAACTCCAGGGTGCATACTCAGCCACAACTCCTGCTATATAAAATTCTCTTGCAAAATAAAAATCTCCTGCTATATAAAATTCTCTTAAATTTCTTAATCAGGAAAAAAGAACAACTTGGTTATGTGAAAATGTAATTCTACAAAAGAACCAGAACTATATTCAACATCCTTTTTCAGAATAATTCTCAAATTGCAACGTTTTTAAGTAATACGTGGTCTGTTTTAAGTTATGATAGTTTTTTAAGTTTTCGATTTGGAATATAGAAAATTGTAAAAACTCAAATATTGTAAATTTAAATTAAAATTGAAAAAACAGATCAAACTTAACAGAGGTTACCCAAGTTACATAAGCAACTGGTAAGTGATGATTGAAATAACTCATGTTTGACCTTGGAGCCCAGCAAAGGATCGTTTTATTGAGTTGATTATCAATTCAAAAGAAATACAAGCGCAATGTGAAAAAAATGTGCGTAATACCGACTAAAACTTATTTTTCTTGGAATAGCTTTGCCTCTAAATTTTGATAAGGCCTATACGAACTAACAATATATTCCCAAAGCAAAAACACTAAACAAAATCAGTGATGTTTGAGCATCACTCCTAACATACACAAACTTTATTTGTTCTTAATTAAAACCAATTGAACAAATGATCAACCAGAAAAAAGTTAAAACCAGACGTTGGCAACAAAATTTAACCAGAACGCAAATGATAGAAACAGAAAACCTAGACAAAATTTAGAAGTTCTTCAAATTGTGACAAAAATTAATGACGCTTATCTTATTTCTTCGATTGGCTATCAATTGAAAAGGAAAATTGGGTTCAGATTGCCTCCAAATTCACTTATGAAGACATTAATAAAAGGGACTGAAGGACAAAACAACAACAAAAAAACCAAAACAGTCAAAACGTAAATATCACTTGATTTTTTCTTCGATAAAGGATTTCCCGGTCACAAAAGCATTTTAGCTAAAGACTACGAGTTTTTACAAAGATCTTTTTGTCAACTATAGTCACAAACCTCAGATTACTAGAGTATAAAACATATACAAAAGAAACACCTAAGTTCGTAAGTTCAGAACTGAAAAAAAATTACAACAAACTTTAAAACAAATAGTTTTAAAGTATACTGTACAATGAACTATTTTTAAAAAGAGAAACACTATGTAGTTTTTTGAGACCTCATAGAAAATTCAACAAAATTTCACAGCCTTCAGACTCAGTAAAAGAACATATTAAGAACTAATAGAATATAAAATTTTAATGAAAACGTGTAATGTCAAAGACAACAAATTCATTGGTTGCCCCCTGTTAAAAACAGAAAACTGAATTTGTGCATCATTAGTACACACAAATTTTGTTTGCTAGAATCAGTAATTCTGACGTTAAAACTCAATTTTAGATAGAGTCTTAAAAAAAGATAGACTTGTATTCAAAAAGTAAGAAAATAACTAAAATATATGGGATCAGTTTTCTTCATTTCACAAGATGGAACACCAGAACAGATAGAGAACAGACTTGAAAATAAAGCTTATGGCATTTTCCAATAAGTAATAACGACAATTAATTAATCAAGAAGTCAAATAATTTTGAAAAGCAACAAGAAAATGAGGTCCAGGAGCCAACATCCATCCAGTTTTCAAACTAAGTTTCAAACAGAAACTGTAAAATCATTCAAGTAAAAAATTCACTATTATTCAGTGAGCTTAGCCTCAAAATAATTTCGATTAAATTTGGAAAACTCGCGCTCAACTTGTAAATGTGTGATAAAGAATAATATAAATACATCAGGATTCAAATGAAACGCAGATTTCAAAATCAAAAAGACGTCGCCCAAACTGGATAGCAGTGAGCATAATTTGGGGTAATCAGGTTGCCCGCGAAACTTAACAAACCTTAGCTTATTTCAATTTAGTTATCAGACCAATTAAACTCACATATGCGATAGTAAAAGAACCACAGGGGAAAACCTAAATAAAACGACATTCTCTTTGAAATCTGGTGTTGAAAGATTAAAAATCAAGTAAAACTTCATATAACAATTTTCATAAAACGAAAGGTGTCAATAACACAATATAGACAAAACTCCATTTTTTTTTAGAATTTAAGAGGCATCAATTTTATATTTATAATTAGATCACAGTTGAAAAATAATGTTTATATCAAGTATTATTCATTTTTGACAGATCAACTGTTTAATAAATGTGATTGAAGGGTGAGACAGCAAAAACGAGAACAAAAACGGCCAGAAATAGAAGATCTATTATAGTTTGAGAAAGTTTCCAGTCATAAAAAACTTGAACACGTGTCATTGATAAGTTTCCTTTTTCCACTACACAAATCGATGGAACCTTCGATAACTCAGATGTAACAAAGATACAGAACAAAACCCTTTGGTCAAAACTAAGAAAGTAACTTAAATTTAACTAAACAAATGTAACTAAAGCAATCAAAACCAAAAATTATAAATCGAGAAAATTCAATAAACTTTCAGAAAATTCGTCGTAATAAAGAATATCATCGAGACTTGTAGGTATTGGCATTCACAAACAAACATAGACAAACAACAGAAAGAAAAACTGTTATAATGAAAATTTTTTGTCGACGCTAACAAAACCATTGGTTTCCCACAGACTTCGCCCATATAATTTATACCAATGCGAATACTCATCCGTGAAGCAAAAGCATCACACAAAGTATACTCTGCTAGAAGTTCTCAAGAAGAGACCAAAGCAGAAATCAGGTAAACGAAAAATTGTAAGCAAGCTTGACTATAAAATTGGAAAGGTCTGGATCCAAATCTTCATTTGTTCTACTCTAAAATCCATGATGAGACAAAACACAGTTTTGATATAGCTTCAGGGTTACTCAAATCCGTGACAAGAAAAGTGACAAGAAATATTCACGAAAACAAAATTTCGACAACTCCTACCAAGACAAGATGTTGAAAACGCGTTTTAATTTTACGATCTACGTTTGGCGTGCTTTCTTTTTATACCACTCTGAACATTTTACGTTAATTATATCAATCGGCCAAAATCGACTCATAAAAACAATTGAACATACAATTCCTCCTCCACAAGAGTTATCGCATAATTAAACTCCATTTGAAGATATCGTTTAACAGATAATTGATCTTTTTTAACTGTTAGCTGTGTCAATTACGTTTAAACAATGAATAAGATTCATGGAAGACAACATTCCTTTGCAAGAATCTTGCAGGAACATGAGAAATACCAATATAATGCAATACATTGCAGAGTCTTTCAATATGAAACTTTATCCTGCAAGTGTCTCACCCAATGTTTGAAAAACCTGTTAATTATAGCAACCAGAGAAAGATTTTCTTAGGTCAGTTAAAATCTGAACCCAACTTTGTTCCAACTCCAAGTCTTCTCATACTCTGAAAATCATGATGAAACAAAATACAGCCTCGATATATATTCAAGGTTACACAAATCCGTAGATAATGAAAGTGGAAAAACTTTTGGCAAAAAGTTAACAAACACAAGCACTTTTTGAAACGACAGGAAAAAAGTATTTGCAAAATTTTTAATTTTCAACAACTCCTCAAAAAAGTGCTCAAAACGACTTTTTAATTTTACAATCTACGCTTGACGTTACTTTCTGTTAACACCACTCATATTTTTTTGTTAAAAAAATCGATCGGCCAAAATTGACCGAACAAAAAACAATTGAGCATATATTTCATATCATCTGTTGTCGTATAATTAAGCTCGCTTTATAGATTTTGTTAAACTAATAACTGATCACTCTTAGCTGTTAGCTGTATCAATAAGTTTTAAACAATGATTAGGACTCGTGCATAATATCATTTTTTTGCAAAAATCTTTCAAGAAGTTGAGAAATATTATCATAATGAAAAACCGTACGAAAAGACAAACCTATTTCATATAAAACTTCATCTTGGAAATGTCTCACCCAATGTTTAAACTCTATTAGTTATGGCAATCAGCGAAAAATTTTCATTGATCAGATGGAATACAAAACCAACTCTATTCCAAATCCCAGTCTGTTTTACTTTAAAAACCACTTTGAGACAAAACATAGTCTCGATTTAGCCTCAGGGTTACTCAAATGCGTAAATGATGAGAAATATAAGCTTAAAATGTAAGTTTGAAGAACTCAAAAGTCAAGACGTTGAAAACGCTTTTTAATTTAACACTCATTTCTATGTTAAAAACATCGAACGGCCAAATTTTGACTCAACAAAAAACAATTTAGCATATAGTTGCTCCACCAGTAGTTCCTCCTCCAAAACGAAAAGACTAAACTCCTCCAATAAAAAACAAACTCCAATGAACTCCAATCGTCCAATATAAACTCTTCCAATAAAAACTCTCCCTTTTTCTTGAAAGTGTCTTACCCAATGTTTGAAGCCTTTGAATTATAGCAATTCGAAAAAAAACTCACTGATCAGATGAAATCCAAAACCAAATCTATTCCAAATCCAAGTCTGCTTTACTTTAAATCCATGACGTGACAAAAACAAATTCTCAACATTGTTTCAAGATTACTCAAGTCCGTAAAAGATGAAAACGGAAAAGTTAACAAACACAAACACCTTTTCAGAAACAAAAGTGTCAAAAAAAATCACAAACAATGAAATTTCAATCACCTCTCAAAAAGAAAGGTTTTGAAAACGCTTTTTAAATTCCACACACTACACCTTACGTGCTTTCTTTTTATTCACTTTTATTTAGCGAGCTTAGCCTCGAAATAAACTCTATTAGATTCGGAAAAAACGGGCTTTACTTGTAAATGTTTGCAAAGGAAAAATATAAAAACATCTGGGTTCAAATGAGACGCAGATTCCAAAATCAAAAAAAGTCGCCCAAATTGGATAACAGTGAGCATAAATTGGGGTACTCAGGTTGCCCAAGAAACCTAACAAACCTTAGCTTATTTCAATTTAGTTATCTGATCAAATAAACTCACATATGTGACAATAAAGAACCACAAGAGAAAGCCTAAATAAAACGTCATTTTCTTTGAAATCTGGTGTTGAAAGTATAAAAACCAAGTAAATTTTCAATTAACAAATTTCAAAAAAAATGTTAAAAGCCCAAAATAGACAAAACTCCAAAATCTTAAGAATTTAAGAGCCATCAATTTTATATTTATAATTAGATCACAGTTGAAAAACATTGTTAAAAATAAGTATTGCTAATTTTTGACAAATCAACTGTTTAATAAAAGTTATTGAAGGGTGAGCCAGCAAAAACAAGAACAAAAACGGCCAGAAATACAGGATCAATTATAGTTTGAGAAAATAATAAGTTTGATTGAAGTCGGAAAAATCGGGCTTTACTTGTAAATATTTGCAAAGGAAAAATATAAAAACATCTGGGTTCAAATGAGACGCAGATTCCAAAATCAAAAAGGTCGCCCAAACTGGATAACAGTGAGCATAATTTGGGGTACTCAGGTTGCCCAAGAAACCTAACAAACCTTAGCTTATTTCAATTTAGGTATCTGATCAAATAAACTCGCATATGCGACAATAAATGAACCAGAAGAGAAAGCCTAAATAAAACGTCATTTTCTTTGAAATCTGGTGTTGAAAGTTTAAAAACCAAGTAAAATTTCAGTTAACAAATTTCAAAAAAAGAAAAATGTTAAAAGCCCAAAATAGACAAAACTCCAAAATCTTAAGAATTTAAGAGCCATCAATTTTATATTTATAATTAGATCACAGTCGAAAAACATTGTTAAAAATAAGTATTGCTAATTTTTGACAAATCAACTGTTTATTAAAAGTGATTGAAGGGTGAGCCAGCAAAAACAAGAACAAAAACGGCCAGAAATAGAGGATCAATTATAGTTTGAGAAAATTATAAGTTTCCAGTCATTAAAAACTTGAACACATGTCATTGATGAACTTCATTTTTTTCGCTACACAAATGGATGGAACTTTCCTTAACTCAGATGTGACAAAGATACAGAACAAAACATTTTGGTCAAAACTAAGAAAGTAACTTAAATTTAACTAAATATATGGAACTAAAGCAATCAAAACCAATAATTATATATAGAGAAAATTCAATAAATTTTCAGAAAATTTGTTAGAACATCATCGATAATTGTAGGTATTGGCATTCACAAATAAAATAAAAAACAACAGAACGAAAAACTGTTAAAAAAAGTTTTTTGTCGGAGCTTAAAAAAGCAATAATTTATACCAACGCAAATACTCACCCGTGAAGCAAATGAATCATACAAAATACTTCGCTAAAAACTTTCATGGACAAATCAAAGCAGAAATCAGGTAGCAGAAAATCTGTAAACAAGGGTGACTATAAAATTGAAAAGGTCTGGATCCAAATCCTGGTATGTTCTACTCTTAAATCAACATAGTTTTGATATAGCCTCAGGGTTACTCAAATCAATAATGCTAAAAAGTATAATTTGGCTAATTTAAAAAACACAATATTTTTTTAAAACAAAAGCGGCGAGAAGTATCCACAAAAACCTTAAAAAGACAAGATGTTGGAAACGCATTTTGATATTACCTTTTATTCTTGACGTGCTTTCGTCTTCTACCACTCACAATCTCTATGTTAAATATATCGATCGGCCAAAATTGCTTAAAACAAAGAAAAACAATTGAGCATATAGTTTCGCATCCATAATTGTTTTTGAACAATTTTTTTGCATGGTTAAACTCGCTTTATAGATGTCTTTTGACTGATGAATGATCACAATTACCTTCATTTGTATCAATTATGTTTGAGTAAAAAAAAAGACTCCTGAAAACTAACATTCGTTTGCAAGAACCTTACAAGATCTTGAGAAATACATTTCTATGGCAACACTTTACAAAAAGTCTCAACTCTCTCAATATTGATTTTTATTTTGCAAGTGTCTCACCCACTGTTTGAAACCTAATAGTTATAGTAATCACAGAAAAATTTTCATTGATCAGGTGAAATCCAAACCCAAATTTGTTCCAATTCCTAGCCTGGTTTACTCTAAATACCACTACCAGACAAAACATAGTCTCTCTATAGCTTAGATTACTCAAACCCGTACAAGTTCAAATGGGAAAAAAATTGGCAATTGTTCCAAATACAAATTTTTTAATTGGAAAGAATTATTCTTTAAAACAAATATTGGACAACTCCTACAGAAGACAAGATGTTAAAATGCTTTTTAATTTTACGATCTTCCTTTGGCGTGCTTTCTTTTTATTCCAATCAGAACATTATACGTTTAATATATCAATCGGCCAAATTTGACTGATAAAAAAACAATTGAGCATAAAATTTCTCCTCCTCAAGAATTGTCGCGTAATTAAACTTGCTTCATAGATATCGTTCACAGATAACTGATCTTTTTTACCTGTTAGCTGTCCCAAAAAAGTATACAACATGAATAAGGTTCTTGGAGGACACCATTCTTTTGCAAAAATCTTGCAGGAACTTGAGAAATACCGTTATAATGCAATACGTTGCAAAAAACAAATCTTTTCAATATGAAACGTATGTTGGAAATGTCTCACGCAGCGTTTAAACTCTATTAGTTATAGCAATCAGAGAAAAATTTTCATTAATCAGATGAAATCCAAAACCAAATTTATTTGGAATCTAAGTCTGTTTTACTTTCAAAACCACAATGTATCAAAACTTAGTGTCAATATAGCTTTTGGTTTACTCAAATCCGTAAATGTTCAAAATGGAATAATAATTTGGCAAAAGTTAACAAGCACAAAATCTTTTTTAAAAACAGAAGTTGCAAGAAATATTCACAGAAACTGTAAATTTGGACAACCCCTCAAAAAGACAAGATAGCGAAAACGCTTTTTAATGTTACATTTTACCCTTCACGTCCTTTCTTCTACTACCACTCAAGTTTCTATGTTAAATATATCGATTGGCCAAAAGTGACAAACAAAAAATACCATTGAGTAATGAGTTTTACATCCACAATTGTTCCTGCACAATTGTTTTTGCATGATTAAATTCGCTTTGTAGGTGTCTTTTGACTGATTGCTGATCACAATTACCTTCAGTTGTATCAATTACGTTTGAATAAAGAAAATGATTCGTCCAAAATAACATTCGTTTGAAAGAACCGTACAAGATCTTGAGAAATATATTTCTATGGCTACACCGTACAAAAATTCTCAACTCTCTCAATATTCATTTTTATCTTGGAAGTGTCTCACCCACTGTTTGAAACCTATTAGTTATAGTAATCACAGAAAAATTTTCATTGATCAGATGAAATCCAAACCCAAATTTGTTCCAAATCCTAGCCTGGTTTACTCTAAAAACCACTACCAGACAAAACATAGTCTCTCTATAGCTTCAGGTAGCTCAAATCCGTACAAGTTGAAAGTGGAAAAAAATTGCTAAAGTTCTCAAAAACAAAAAAATTTAAAAAATGGAAAAAATTATTCACAAAATCCGAACATTCTACATTCAAAATATCAATCGGCCAGGAATGACTGATAAAAAAAACAATTGAGCTTTAATTCCTCTTCCACGAGAGTTGTCGCATAATTAGACTCGCTTTATAGATATTGTTCAGCAGATAACTGATCTTTTCTTACCTGTTTGCTGCGTCAAATAGGATTAAAAAATGAATAAGTTTCCTGGAAGACAAAATTCTTTTGCAAGAGTTTTGCAGGAACTTGAAAACTATTATAATGCAAAAACCTTCATAAAGCTATAAATTGCAAAAGACTAAACTCTTTCAATATGAAACTTTATCTTGCAAGTGTCTCTCCCAATATTTGAAAACTAATAATTATAGCAACCAGAGAAAAATTTTCCTAGATCGGATGAAATCTGAACCCAAATTTGTTCCAAATTGAAATCTGTTTGACTTTAAAACCCACGATGAGACAAAATGTAGCCTCAATATTGCTTCAGGGTTACTCAAATTCATCAATAATGAAAGTGGAAATATAATTTGACAAAAAATAACAAATAAAAACACTTATTTTTTTTTTAAAAAAATTGGCAAAAAATGTTCGCAAAAAATGTAAATTTTGACAACTCCTCAAAAGAACAAAATACTAAAAAAGCATTTTAATTTTACTCTCTACGCTTCACGTGCTCTGTTTCAATGCCACTGACAAATTCTATATGAACACATCGATGCGCCAAAAAAGACTGAACAAAAAACAATTGAGCATTTAGTTCCCCTTCACATGTGTTGTCGTTTAACTCACTTCATGTTTTTCGTCAAACTGATTACTGATTTTTTTCACCTTTTAGCTGTCTCAGTTAAGTTTAAACAATGGTTAAAACTCTTGCAAGATAAAATTTTTTGCAAAAATCCAGCAAGATATCTGAGAAATACTATCATAACGCAATACCTTACAGAAAAACTAAGATCTATCAATATAAAACTTTATCCTATAAGTGTCTCACCCAATGTTTGAAAACTATTCAAAATAGCAATCATAAAAAATTCTTCATTGATCAGATGAAATCCAAACCCAAATCTGTCCCAAATCCAAAACTGCCTTACTCTACAAACTACGATTAGACAAAATATAACCTCGATATGGCTTCAGGATTACACAATTCCGTAAATGTTAAAAATAATTAAGAGAAAAAAATAATCTGGCAAAAATTAACAAACACAAACGCATTTCAATAAACAATAGTGGCCAGAAATATTCAAAAAAACTCTAAATTCCGACAATCCCTCAAAAAAAGTTGTTGAAAAGTTTTTTTTTAATTTTACATTTTACGCTTGACATGCTTTTTTTTAAAATCATCTAAATGTTTGAAAACTATTAGTTATAGCAGTCAGAGAGAAACATTTTTTGCTTAGATGAAAAGCAACCACAAATCTGTCCCAAGTCCAAGTCTGTCTTACTCTAAAAACCACGGTAAGAGAAAATATTGCCTCGATATAGCCTCAGGGTAACTCAAATCCCTATATGAAAAAAGTGGAAATCTAATTTGGCAAAAGTTAACTTACATAATCAACTATTGAAAAAATAGAAAAAATATTTGCAA
Organism: Convolutriloba macropyga; assembly: GCF_964194025.1. Taxonomy (NCBI): domain Eukaryota; kingdom Metazoa; phylum Xenacoelomorpha; order Acoela; family Convolutidae; genus Convolutriloba; species Convolutriloba macropyga. Next base: position 28,699,649 of record NC_134472.1, read on the forward strand.
AAACAATAAATATCAACCCTAAAAGAAAACGATGCTGAAAACGCTTTTTAATTTTACAATCTACGCTTGACGTTGCTTTCTTTTAACACCATGCAAAATTTTTATGTTAAACAAATCGATCAGCCAAAATTGACAGAACAAAAAACAATTGAACCTTTACTTCCTCCTCCAAATGTGCTGTCGTAAAATTACGCTCGCTTTATAGATGTTGTTTAACTAATAACTGATTACTCTTAGCTGTTAGCTGTATCAATTAGATTTAAACAATGATTAAAGCTTGTGCATGATTTCATTTTTTTGCTAAAATCTTAAACTATCCTGTGAAAAACTTTTCTATGGCTACACCTTAAAAAATCTCAACTCTCTCAATATAAATCGTTATCTTGCAAGTGTCTCACCTAATGTTTAAACCCTATTAGTTATGGCAATTAGAGAAGAATTTTCATTGATCAGATGAAATCGAAATCCAAACCTATTCCAAATCCAAGTCTGTTTTAATTTAAAAACAACGATGTGACAAAACAAGTTCTCAAAATTGTTTTTTGATTACTCAAAACCGTAAAAGATGAAAACGGCAAAAGGAATTCGCAAAAATTAACAAACACAAACATTTTTTTAAAAACAAAAATGGCAAGAAGAAACAGACCAAAGCAGAAATCAGGTAGCCGAAAAAATGTAAACAATGGTGACTACAAAATTGGAAAGGTCTGGATCCAAATCTTCGTCTGTTCTACTCTAAAATCCACGATGAGACCAAACATAGTTTTAATATAGCTTCAGGTTTAATCAAATCAATAATGTTGAAAAGTATAATTTGGTAAAAAATAACAAACTCATTATTTTTCAAAACAAAAGCAGCAAGAAGTATTCACAAAAGCTGTAAATTTCGACAGAATTTCAAAATGACAAGATGTTGAAAACGCATTTTAATATTAAATTTTTCTCTTGATGTGTTTCCTTCTTCTACAACTCACAATTTCTATGTTAAATATATAGATCGGCTCAAACTGACTAAACAAAAAACAATTGTTAGTTCCATATAGTTCCTCCTCCACAAGTGTTGTCGCATCATTAAACTCGCTCTAAAAATGTTTTTCAACCAATAATTGATCAATTTTACCCGTTAGTTGTATAAATTATGTTTAAACAATAAATAGGACTCGTGCATGATAACAAGTTTCTGCAAAATCTTGCAAGATATTGTAAAATATTAACATAATGCAACTCTGTACGAAAGACAAAATACTTTCAATATAACAATTTGTCATGGAACTGTCTCACCAAACGTTTGAGAGCTATTAAATATGGCAATCAGAGAAAAACTTTCATTGATAAGATGAAATCCAAACACAAATCTGTTCCATACCCAAGTATGTTTTACTCTAAAAATCATGATAAGACAAAACGTAGTCTCTATATAGCTTCAGGGTTACTCAAATCCGTAAATGTTGAAATATAATTTTGCAAAAGTTAACAAAAACAAATACTTTTAAAAACAAAAGTGGCAAGAAAATTTCAAAAAAACCTGAAAATTTCGATAATCCCTCAAAAAGGCAAGATGTTGAAAACACTTCACGCTAATTTTACACTCCACGCTTGGCGTGCTTTCGTTTGATACCACTCATAACTTTTTTGTTAAATAATTTGATCGGCCATAATTGACTGATAAAAAAACAATTGAGCATATAATTCCTCCTCCACAAGAGTTGTCGCGCATTTAAACTCGCTTTATAGGTGTCGTTTAACAGCTAACTGATCTTTTTTATCTGTTAGCTGTGTCAATTAGGTTTAAAACAATGAATAAGACTCAGTGCAAGATAACATTTCTCTCCAGCAATCTTGCAAGACCTTGAGAAAGACTATCACAATGCAATATCTAACAAAAAAAAAGAGAAAACTTTTTTTAATTTAAAACTTTATCTTGCAAGTGTCTCGCCAACGTTTGATATTGATTAGTTATAGCAATCAGAGAAAGATTTTCATTGATCAGTTAAGCGCCATCTATAAAGCGATGTTAATAAAAAGCGGAAAAAGAAGCAAACATATCAGGGACAGCAACAGACATTTTTCGATCAGATATTTGTAAATAAATTGCATTGGAAAATAAAATCTCGGTTTTGAAAGCAGAGCAAAATGAAATTAGCAAGCAGTATGAACAAAACGTCGATTTTATTTTCCGCCTATATGACCATGATACAACAATCAGTGCATTCTTCTGATCAATAATATATTAATAAATTGTTCTCCAGCACGTACAGACATTTTAATGAAAAACGTTCCTGACATCTTAAGAAAACATCGTTAGGTGCCACTGTGACTTGTCGAGTTATGTTCTGAGATTAATAAGTGAAACTCTCTTTTCTCGTGAAACTCGCCAAATCACCAAGATATAGTACACAGTGTCGAATGCAGAGCCGTTAATCTAGGTTAATGGCTCTGCATTCGACACTTTGTACTATATCTTGGTGAATAACCCTAATGAAATAGCCCTAATTGTCAAACTTGTAAAAAAAAGAGAACATTCCTTGTCACATGATCAAATATTTGCGACTGTTTTGGGAAACCTAATGCATGCGACCGGATAAATTTTGAAAGATTTGAGAAGGAAAGGATTTGTTTGAAATCTCCGGCATGTTCGTCAAAGAAATGTTCGGTTTTCAATTGCCGGTTTTCAATTTTTTAAATAATTATTAGACATGAGTTCGGTCAACTTGTGCCTATTGGGTCTAAAACTGAACATAACTTCGGTGAATAAAACTTTGAGTCAAAATTATCTTTTGCGGTAATCAACTGCTCAAAAATGGGCAGGAGGAGAATCAGATTATTTACAACACTTTTCTGGCCAAACAAGGTAACACAAGATTACCTACAATCAAATTCAGTCAAATTTTAATCTCGGCAGACACTCTATTTTTCTAAAATCTGTCAATTCATCCCGTCATTGTAAAACTACAAAAGTATAAAAAAATCACAGAATGAAAACAAAAACTGCCAGAGTAATTCTTACCTATGAAACCAAAAAAGTTCTCGTTGTAATTATGCTAAGTGAAATATTGATATATGGATATTGAAAGCTAACAGCGGCGATCTTGTGATTGCAACTCACTGTGATTTTAAAAAATGACAAATAAGAAGACAGAAATTGGAGAGAGTAAAAAAATGAAAAAAAAAGTTGCAAGCATCCATCGTAATTTCGATTCATATCAAAATGACAGGCTATTGGCCGTGAAACTAAACGCCATTTATCAGTCATGATCTCTTCAAAGCTGAAAACCCGTCATAACTAGCTTCGTTGCACTCATTTAGAATTTTCTTATTTTTTCTCATGAAGAATTTGCTTTTTGGAAAAATAACTTTCTAATTTAGATTACAGAGTTTTCTCATTTGGATCTCATCAGAGCAGTTTGTTTTGTAGTAACAACGTTACAATGATAATCAATCGGTCTTAACTCGTGTTGCAAAAGTAAAAAACTGAGGAGCATTTTAGTAGATGTGGAAAGGACGTTTAAGAAACTCAGTAAGCTTCGCTGGATCATCCGAAAAAATTCTCTTTTGATTAAAAGGCTATTAAATCGTTGCAAATATAAGTATGCATTCAAAATGTTCAATCCTTTGCTAACGTGCTAACTCACATTTTTTGACAACTTACTTTGACATTGAGCATTTGCTGAATTTTCAATGATGGCATAATGACATTTTTCAAAGAACAGAGCTGAAAATAAGACACTATGGAGCTAAAAACAGATCTGAAAAGACGGCCCAAAGCCGTAATGATAACGAGTCCTATTTCAAACTTTTACGTTTTTTCAAGAACTGTTTTTAATTCCTAGCAAAATTTAATGAATTGCTCTAAAGAGAAATGCACTCTAAGACAAACTAACCTATGGAAAGAAATCAGGATTTTGTTAGAAATAGAAGAGGTTGTTAAGCATAATTCAATTTCTTGGTTAAAACTTCACTAAAAACTGACGACTTGTAAAACTCTGAAACATTCCCGGTTCGATTAAATCTGACTATAGCGCACGATCTTGCATGCAAAGGCTTATGAAGATTATTTGTCTTGCAAGTCTTGGTATAATATATATCACAATACTATGCAGCTCAATACAAGATTGTTCAAAAAATGTTGGGAAGTTCAGTTAGAGGATTTCTGATTAGAAAAAAATCTACCATTTTGGAAAAATGCTTTAAATATAAACAAAAATGCTAGTAAATAAACAAAAAGAAAGCTCTGTAGCTTATTAAAATGTCTAACAGTTGCAAATTAATAAACATGCAAGCACCGACACTCAGTTATAGATTAATAACCTAGTTTAAGAATTGAAAAAGAAAACAGGAGAACGTTACCAGATTTGTGTGCGACAACTAAGGTAAGTAGCATATAAGTATAACAAATAAGCCGTGATCCCTTATCAAAAGTGGTACTTACATTTAATTCCCAATGATATAAGGACTATTTGCTCATTTTGTGCCTGTGGAACAAAAACAAATAAGCAGGAAAAATGGGAAAGAAAGAGAAAATGTCCAAACATTTGGGATTAAAAGACAAAAAAAAGAAAAGTAAAGTCACTGCAGTCTGCTTTCTGTTTATAGTAGCGAAGATATAAACACGTTTAATCCAATAATATCAGACGAGTATTAGTAAACAAGCATATCAAAAAGTATAATACGATGCTTTGAATTTTTAAACAATGCCATTCCAACTCAACTCACCATTAATGTGGACAGAACTTATCTAAAACTGAAAGAGAATTGAACGGACATAGATTATGGGCATTAACCTATGCAAGAGCTATTTGGACATGAATAAATATGCAAATGATCTGAGCTATTTTCAATAGTTGCGACTTATTTTATTCATGACCCAAGAACGAAATACCTTTTCCTTTTCCCCGCTCATTTTATCCCATATTCAATTCCTATTCCGTTCCCACTGGGAAAAAGTTTATGATCGAACAATTTTGTGTGCGCATACCAACACACAACAACATTGTTTCCTAAAGCGGCAAAATATGCACCATTTGTTTTGCATAAAAGCGGTTGTTTGTTTTAAAATTACCACAAAAATCTCGAGCCGTTTGATACAAAAATTTTCTAATTATTGTGGTAAAAGTTTGAACAAGAAAACTGACATAATAGAGTAAGGTAAACTGATGAGTAAGGAAGTTGTAAGGATGAGTGAACAGATTTATGGAAAGGTAGTTTAGGCGGATGCTGAAACAGGTGTAAGAGGGGGAGAATGAGGGGAAAAGAGCCATTAGTGTGACTACTCTCGTCATTACCAATCATTACTATTCTCCGCGTGGTCAAACTAAGAGCAGGTGCTATATCCTTACACAAGTATATCTACACATCTACATATAGGTCTATATGGCTATTATGAATGCATTTGAAATACTGTCGCTTAAAATGCGCTCCTCTTTTTTATTTAATTTGATTCCACTTTTTATAATAATGATGAGGAATTGAGAAAAATAAAGTATTGTGTTTGAAAAAATTGACAATTAGCCAGACATTACGTATAGACTCATAAAAATTAAACAAAGTTATTTAAATAATTTTGTTTAATTTTTATGAGTCTATACGTAATGTCTGGCTAATTGTAAATTTTTGCAAACACAATACTTTATTTTTCTCAATTCCTCATCATTATTATAAAAAGTGGAATCCAAAATTGTTTGATGGACTACTGAATTTTTTCAAACGCTGTTGTCAATGTATGACGAAACCGTCATTTATAATGAACATAATGATTTGATTCCCGATTGTGTTCATAATTTATTCAACAAAAGCAAACTTTGATAATTTCAAGTTTCGGATGATCCATGAATTGCAAACATTGTTAAGAAATTTATACTGAAATAGCTGATATGCAAGTGAATTCAAATAGCAGGCAAATAACGGTAAAACTAAAACTAATAATTGGGTATCATAAAAATGACAAAATATAGCATCAGAAAAAGTTCTGCTGTTTTTTGAGCTATTAACTGAAGCTCAACCCTCCCCTTCGTATAAAGAAGATGAAACTTTTGTATGAGGTGGGAGGGGAGGGGAGGGGGTTTGAGTTAGACGGGAAAGAGATTTGAGTTGGGGGGGGGGGGGGGTTGAAGGGTGTTGAGTGACAGCTGGGTTTTTCAATTGTTTCCATATCATTAATCTTTCTCTTGGTGCCCATTACTCAGCGTTGGTTTCTTTCACTCTGACGTTTGTGACGCTTTTAAATGGTGCACCACGTTGACGCTGATTTGCAAAAACAGATGAGACAGTGAATTTTTTTCCCTGAATTCTGAAGTACTAGAGATTATCCCAAAGGCAGAGCGTCTACTTTCGACGGCCCAGTCTGCAAAGGAGACAGGTATTGCACCCGTTGGCCCTGAGAAGTTTCGACACCTATTGGATTGGGACACTTAACAAATGAAAACAAAAAACTATTTACGTAATTTTGGTTTTAGCGATTTTAGTACGAGGCTGTTTTTCATATTAATCAGATAAAAATGGGACAAATTTCCATTCTGTTCAGAGTACAATGAGAAAAATATTCATTGAGTTAAGATGAAGATTGGAATCATACTTTGAGTTTTTCTAATAAATTCAATTGCATGCCAAGATCAAAATCTGGGCATCATGAAAAATATAATGACAAACTATGTTTCACCATTAAAATTTTTAGAGATTCAGATCTGAGTTCAAAATTTTATGAGAACACTGCAATGATTACGCTAAAACTGTGGAAAAAATACACCAAGTGAGCTGAAGTGAGTTCAAGGACTTTTTAATACAAACTCACTCAGCTCTTGTAGTGTGATTTCAACCGAAATCCTAGAAGTGATTCTCTCCAATTGGAAACAATCCAAATGCATTGAATTTCGAAAACGATCAGGAACCTTTCAGAGGCAATTTTTATAAAATTTTAGTAACCATGGTTGAAGTTGTAGCGCAATTTATAATTTCAATTTAAACAATTAAGATTATTCACTTATTATTTTGCATCTGAAATTGACAATATTATCTGGTTTTTGTAGCAATATTTACACTGCTGTGTTACAAATACCTGACATAACAAAATTGAACAAAAACCAATTGTTCTCAACTATATTCTAAACTAATCCATAAGTTTTATAATGAACAAAAAAACAATTTAAAAAAATCTACATGTTTAGATTTTCAAAAGACTGACTGTGTAGCGCAATATACCTGTAAAAAAGAAATTGAAGGACTATTAAGAACACAAACTAATCATTTTGAAAAGTTAATCCTCCAAACTGAAAGAGAATACTTTTTGTAAAAGTATATATATATATATATATATATATATATATATATATATATATATATAGTATATATATATATATATGTATATATATATATATATGTGTGTATCTATATATACCAGTTATTGCCTAGCATATATATATATATATATATATATATATATATATATATATATAAATATATATATATATATATATATATATATATATAAATTTTGCTGGACTGATGAGTACTTTGAATCAATTTGATCATGATACAAATTTCTTCTGTGACGGAATCAGGGTAATATATATAATTTGACGCAAATTACTCACATTCTCATCAGATAAAAAGTTTGGAACATTTCTTATAGTTTTGTTGGAAAACACAATTTGTCTTTTATATCAATTTTGTTTTCGATAAGATAAGTGACATGATTTTCAGAAGTTTTTGAACTAAACTGATACGTTTTTTTAAGGTGATTCGTTTTTTTAAATTGATTAGTTCAGCTAACATTGTAAAATCTTGGTCCACAGCTGCTTAATATTGTTTTTATCATTTCGGTTTTGATCGTCAAATGAAACTTTTTCGCTATTATCTAGATGATTGAACATAAAATTTTGCGCTCCCATTCATTGGTAGAGACGTCAAAAACCTATCAGTGCTGATTGTCCCCAGTCATTGGAAGACAGAATTTTAAGAGTAGGCTCCCCGTGTAACGTGTAAGCTAACGATACAATAATTTGCTCGCGTTTCGTTTTTGCCCATATTCTAGGGTCAGCTGAAATCAGCATGATTGCTGACCAATGATTAGCTGTAACGGAGACCGATTAAAATATCCTACTGAATGCTAAAGATAACCAAACTGGCTACAAGCCTCTGTTATAATCTAGAGTCGCGATTAGTTAAAGGGCTTCGCAAACTGTCTCTGAAATCCCTCAACTGACTAGAAGGCCAAAGGAGTAATTGAATTTCGACTTTGCTAAATTTTTGGGCGTGCTGTTTGCACTTCCGGTCTTTACCAACTGACAAGACGAAATGACTCTAATCCGCCGCATTTCAACAAGAACTTGATTGCAAGAAAGAAGTGAAGACAAGATTAAAATTTATGTTGCCCGGTCTGGAGCTGTTGTCGGGAAGTAAACTTTTTCTGATCACAATTGGAGACAACTGGGCTGACGAGCAAGCTGATATGCTTGTATTTTGTCTCGTATACGGTTGTGTCGAGCAATCACATCGCCCCGACCGTGGAATGACACCACATGGTCAACCATTTCACTTAGATTCCCAAGTTTACAAAATGGACATTTTCTCTCGTTTTCAACTGAACACTCAGTCGATAACTACGCGCAGCAGGGAACTCATTTGGAGAAAATTGAAGTCCGATCAATAGAATGGGGGCCGCGGTTAACCAGGTACCTCATTGTGGTAGAGAAAGGGATAGCAAGCAAGCATCTTCTCTAGTGGAAATTTATCTTGTCATCAAGTTGTCAAATGTTGAGTTATCAAGTTCCTCTAGGATCTTTCTCTAAGAGGGGTGCGTTGTCGCTATTTCGTCTAATTCTTTAATTGTTCTGATAAATAAAATTCCTTCCGAAGGGTTTCGGCCCGTTAGCTTTTCTACCAGAACAGAACATTTAAAGAGCGAACCAATATATGTGGCCTGAAATTGGTCAGCTGACCTTCTTATTCCAAACACCTGTTTTCTTAATTGGAATGCATGCTTGGTCCCATGAAGTATCTGACAGTAACACTCCCCAGATCTCTTCACAGTTTGAGCCTGAACCTAATCAATGTTTTGCAATATCTTCCTATTGATGAGATTACGATGCTCCAATTGATCAAGCTATCAATTTCGTTCAAATATTTGATTGACCATAACCCACGTGTGTCTTTCCTTCGCTCTAAACTGCATTTTGTTGCTGATACTGATAGAATTTGCAATGCTTCAAAAAATTCTGTTTCGGAATCTATGATGAATCCGTCATCGAGATACCAGCAGTGTTGCGCGAGTTTTGGTATCATGAGTAGAATCATTAGAAAACCTATCCAGCGCAGAATAGATAATTTGAAACATTTTTTGAATTTCGTTTTTTCCAGAGTTATCCAGGCTTAAAGATTGAGAATTGGAGGTTTTTGCCTTATATCAGTTGTCAGATGAAAAGATTCAATCCTTGATCGCTGTGGAAAGCATTTACATCAATTTAGCCAATAACCTATATCGTGAATCCTACTTTCGTTTAAAATTTTTGAAGAAACGTGTAAGCTATAGAAAAATTAGAAGAAAGTTAATCTCTCACCTCACAGTAGCAGGTCTTCCAGTCTGAATAAAAATTCTCAGGATTTCGGTAATTTGCATTTTGTAAACGTTCTGAAATTGCTTTTAACGTTATCGTGGCACTCAAGTGTTTTTTGGAAACGAATTCGACAAAAAGATTTGTTTTTTTTAGAAATCAATGTGTTAAAGTCGTCCTTTATTTTGGATATTTTTAGATATTTTAGAGAAAGTGAAACAGATGGTGAGCATAAGGTACACAAATGGAGAGATAAAGATACTGCAAACAGTCGGAAAGTGCTGAGTTTATGAGGTATATTTAGGTAGAAGTTAAGTCTACCGATTAAATACTCAGGTTAAAAGAGAACAAAACCATAAGACAACGTATAAACGAACAAAGCTGTTGGGTAGGCTAGTGAAAGTGAACTAATATTGAGTTGACACCATCACATGACAACTGCTTTACGGTTTATGAAAGCACCAAAGTACAGAATGATAAAAGAAGGAAAGACATTGGGTGTGGAAAAAATACGAAAATACCATTTGATTGGCATAAACTGTTTTGTTTATGTAGAGTATAACTATAGATTACACTAATAATATGCGACGCATCGAATTACTAATTGATGAAAAAAAGGTCTTTAGCTTGAGGGAAATACAAGTGCCGAAAAGCAGTAGTCTAATGGGATCTATTCTGCCCACCCCCTCCTCCAGGTTCAGTGCGCATCTTCAGACAAACTCCAGTGGTTATCTGGTAAGATCTTGCCATAATAATGTAAATAATATTTATCTTCTAAGATCTTAAAAGATTTTTGCAAATAACGTTTATCTTGTAAGATAACCGTCAGATTGTGACTGCAGGGATATAACTTTTACGCCCAAAACACACATGTTATTTTTCAAATAGCGACGAGCTATAACCACACATAGTTTGCAAAAGGGTGTCAAAATTACATCTCAACAATACTCAGCTTTGAGCATGATTAGGATCGAGAAAAATACCCTCAAAGACATTCAAAATCTATTTTTGTGTTACTTTTGTTTTCTTATACCTTGATGTTCTTTATTCAATTTATTTTGTGGATGAAAGAATTGTTGTTGAAAATTGAATTTACTTTGATTTTTCTTTTACTTCCTGAGTTTCGCTCCTAATGATGCTAAGCTTTATCATTTCATGTACTCAATCATAGAGATGTCCAGTTTGATTTCTCGACAACCGTTTTTCCAAATCAGAAAATATCTAATACCGTAACCACGTTACCGTAAATTGTTTTAATAAGCAGTAAGAGGCATATTGTTTTAAAAGAGGCATATAGTTCATAAGTTCATATTGGATTCTAGCATTGAAAAAGCATTAAGGGACCATGTAGGAACCATACAAGAGCCAGACGAGAACCATGTATCATAAAAGAATCATGAAATAACTATATTGAAGCCATTTAAGAACCATGTAGGCACAATGTATGAACTATATATGAACGGTGCACCAAAGAAAAATCTTTAAACAACTATGTAGGAAGCATATAATAACCACGTCTGGACCAGGTAAGAACCATATATGAAACCATATAAAAACCATGCAAGAACCTTATTAATGTACCAATATGCCATATATAGTGTAAAGCGCTTAAAGCTCAGATTGCTGAATAAAATTTGTATGGGCGTTGAAAGAATGGACAAATGTGGACACCGGATTCTTGGATACCATATAAGGTTCATATATGACAATATTGGCCAACATAGCAAGTTCATTTATGGAAAGTTTGTATGGCCTGCATGGAACTACATATGACTTTTGGAAATGGTTCCCGGTTCATAGAGCTGCTGGGAAGATAAAAACTGGCTACAGCATTTTAAAAATGAGTTAATAAAATGTAGCTGTCAACGAGCACATCTTCTGGAAAACCCAGACAAATGTAAAATTACTACAACCGATAAATTGCAGACTCGACTCGTGGCCGGTTAGGTTTAATTTAATTCGGCCAATATCCACCCTCAGCGCAGAAAAAATTCACTTTCTAGTAGGGCATCTTTTGTTTTTTGCTAATACTACAGTATACATATAATATTTTTAAGGGCAGTCATTTAGGAGAAGAATAATGATCTACTCAGATCTCTTTTTTCCACTTTACTCTTAGCAATCTGATCGCAGACATTGAGATTGAACTGCGAAAATTCAATCAAAAATTACATTGAGACTATCCCAGTACAGAAAACGATCTGAGCAATAATGCTTCTGTAGTAAGCTTTGGCCCGAAGCACAGGAAGACAGGGGTAAGGTATGATCAATTGAAAAAATGGGTTATGAGTTTTTTATCAGAATTAATGTTCATGAAACAACTGAAAAAAAAACTCGCTATTGGAGTCTGTATTACGATTGCTTCCTGTTTCCTATTATGATTGTTGAGTGTGTCAGCAAAAATTTGAAATTGCTGACATTTTAAAGAAATTTTTGTCACCAAAAAAGGGGTTTGTTTTAGTTGTGATATAATTAACCCTATTGTACACTTAACCCTATTGATCCGCATTTTCTGGCGCTAATTACCAAATTCATTTTAGTTTTAATTTAGCTCATTGAGAGTTTGTATTTGATGTTACAAATCTTTCATGATTTTCATATCGTTTTGATCGTTTGTTCAATTCTCATAAATGTTAAATTGATTCACTGTCTGTTCATGCAGTCAATTTCATGATATTTCCTGCAATTTTATTTTTATACACTTCTGTTTATATATTAGTTCATTATTAAATTCCTGACCAAAATCTGCATTTCTTTTAATTTTGTCCTCTTGAATCTCTATTCGTTGTTCAGTTGACTTTTTTAAATTAATCTTTTGTCGATCAAGTCAAATTCAAAATTCAGTTTGCTGTTAAACGAATCACTAGAACTAGACAATCGATTGAATTCGCGGAGTGAATATCAGCCAAATTTGCTTCAAAACTAAACAATTCTATTGGACAGAATAAAGGTAATTTCGCACCCTGAAATCACCCAAATTTAGGCATAAAACAAAGTGTTATTTTCCGAGAAAAAACACAAATCATTAAAGATCGTTAAATTCTAAGACATGGCGCAGCCAGCAGCTCGTGAAACGTGATAAACCCCTTTGTCAATCGAACCACTTTGGGAAGGAGCAACGGCAGAGTCACCCAATCAATGGGAGAAGCGGCTCGTTCCTATAAAACTAGCAATCTTGGCACGAAAAAATATGTCGGAAAAACCAAAGCACCGACATGAAACACCCTAAAATATTATAGTAAATAATGTATCAAATCAAGAAAACATAGGCAATTCAAACATATCTTATGAAAATTTTTAACTACAAGGAACACTACCACTCAAACTATGATTCCTTGGACAAAAACTATAATGCAATGATTGAGAACAATGAAACGAATGAAATTGGACAGCAAAACATCAACAATAAAAGCGGAAAAACAAAATGTAACTTGCTCCTTGATTCCGGCAGCGGATGTACTATAATTAACCTTACACTGGCAGAACATACTATGTATAATTGTGAACACGCTAAAATGTTAAGGAATCATCATTGGAACTAAAATGGTTTTCAAAGGAAACATTGGGAACGTAAAAAACATCAGTTCAATATTAGGATTGGAAAATATACGCGCAAAATTTACTATAGCAGCAGATGGATTTAAACTGATTCTCATGCGAGTTTTGATCGATCAATTATGAGTCAAAATCTTCCAACAACCTTGTGTCAATATTGAAATCAAAGACATCGATTACCAATGCCACATCAAAATGAATAGACCGAAAGAATTTCCGGTATTTTTAAAATCATACAGTGAAATCGAAATTGCAAAGAAATTGTCAAATCGCACGTCAAAAATTATCAAATCATTTTAAACCAGAAGTCAGAACTGAACACGAGAAAATATTAAATGAAGGTCCTTTTGAAGAATTGTCATAATGTCCAGACCAATACTTCTACTCGCTTATCGTTATCACGTTATAAAAAAAATTAATAAATCAGAATAGCCCTAGACTCGAAGACTCTTAATACATTCTTTCACAACAATAAATACCAAATACCTAACACTGATTCACTAATTCAAACAAGTCCGCAAACACATTTAGAGACAGCCTATATTACAACAATTGACTTGCAATACGCTTACAGTCAGCTTAGTTTACACGCTGATATGGCCCACCCTTGTAATTTCAATCTAGTTAGTGGTGATATGACAAGCACAAACCGCTTCAAAATAGAGTTTTTTCGCTTGACAGATATGCCTGCTGAAAAAAAATAGTGACAGCATTTTATGGTCAGCACAGTGAAATTCGAAGATCAGATACAGTTTGTTTAAAACAATCTCATAAAATTAGATGACAAAATTTTACGAATTAGTCTGGCAAAATGCAATTGCGCAAAAACGGAGTTAGAATATCTTGGTCACAAAATGACTCAATCCGCATTAACAAAATTAGCAACTAAAAAAGCTGCAATACAACTCCTTAGTGCACCAACAGATTTAAGAAAAGCTAACATCAACTAAGGGTTCAGTTCGTCACCTCGGAAAATTTATCCCGAATTCATCCCAACTCATTCATCACTTACGACCATTACTAGTGAAAAACACAAAATTCATCTGGACAGTCGAACATGAAAAACATTTCAAACAAATTTTAAAAAAAGTGTTTGAATCCTCTGAAAATAAACGTTTCAAACCAAACTTAGAAGCACTCATAAAATGTGATGCTTCAAGATAAAGTTTCCGAGTTTTTCTTGGACAACATACCCCGGAAAGTTAGCAAACGGTAGCATTCGCCTCGAGCTTTCTTTATTCATTAGAAGAAAGATATGGTGCTAATGAACTAGAACATCTCGACCTATCATTGTGTTTGACCGATCATTTTGAATACTACCAATCAACGCCATTACAAATTATAGAGCTTTACACTCAATTTTGCGTGAGATAAAACTATTAAACCTTATAGAATTTGCCTTACAAGATGGTTTGACTGACCGACTACTTTTATATGATTTCAAGATTGATAAAAAAAATGTGTCTGGTTGATTATATTTTGCCAGAACCGCGAAAAGCAGCCGATAACGTATCTACGTTCGACGAGCAACTCAAAGTTGCAAAATTGGACGCATTCAAAAGCAGCTCAAAAAATTTTTGCAAAAAAACACACAACTATGTGGATATCGCGTAACGGATTGAGGCAAACAAAACAAACGCAAATACTTTAAATGCCAATGACAAATTATTTGATGAATTTGTGGGGCTAAAACTTAAATTTTCTGAAAACTGTAAAAATATCAAAATAATTAGGAATTAAATAACAATCATTCCAAACCAATAACTTTTGCTCACAAAAACAACTAATCAAATTCGTTTTTTGCACCATCTCGCGCTTTAGTTCAGTTGCCTTCTTATCTTTCTAAACCAAAACGAATCGCAAACAAAATCCAATCCGTATTAAAGATGTCCAACTCAGATGTAACTCTATTCAACATCCGCAAAACCACACCTCAAAAGTCAGATTTGCTGACTAAGCTGGACCGTCGAATGCTCCTTCAACAACTGGAATCCCTTCCACACCAGGAAAAGACACGACATCAACCACACATACCCCTAAACAATGGAAGATTTGTACACTGATTCACTCAAGTTTGCCCAATCAACAGTTTTTTTGTAAGCAGAATGTTAGCCTGAACTCGAAGGACGTAAAACTAAAGGAGATACAAGACTGTATACTCGAAGACAATGAAGAAAGATGCAAACAAATTTCACTATACAACAAGAGCCATTGTAAAAGTTTCAACTAAAAAACGGTAGCGTCTGTGTGGACGACCAATTTGCCATCCCTAATTCGATAAAGGTCGCACACATTAGGGTCATCCAGGCAACCCACCCAGGAAGCAGGGGTATTATAGATAAGACGGTACTTGCATGGTCGCCTTATATGCGCCGCGAATTGTGTCAAAAATAAAAAAAAGTATAATCCCTGCGTCAATCTTGGTAAAAATTTAAAATCTATTATTCCTTCTAATAAAGAATCACCATTAAAGTTATCTAAAATTCCAATGAAAAAATTCAGTTCGATTTCGGTTGTCCTATTTACAATGAAAAAGGCCAAGAAGTATACTTTCTTGCATGTACTGATCGTTTTTTATAACACCCAACAGCTGAAGTATTCGATAGAGCAAACGCACAGAAGATTTAAAGTTTTCGTCCAGATTATGTTTTATTGCATGGCATAGCACGCGCAATTGGATTAGACCAAGCCAAAAGTCCAATCTGTCAGCAACTTAAATCATGTTGTAATCAAATCAATATCAAACTCATTGAAGCTCCAATTCAGCATCAGACAGCGAGTAGCTCACTCGAATTCCTAATACATTCAATGAGGAATTGCTTAGCTTTCATTAAAACCGCGGGGCAATTTTAATTTAACTTAATGGCCACAATAAATTCGATAATTCATCATCTAAGAAAAAGCTGTCAAAAACGATCAATCTTTCACCATTGGAGGCCCATTTTGGACGTTAACCAAATACTCCTTTTAGCATAATAGTCACAGAACCAAAATCAAATACTTTACCATATGAACCAAATTTGAATAAAATTTTTGATCTAGCTACCGTCCAGTGGGACGAACTTACACCCAAAAACCGCTGGCAAAATGGATCTAGAAGTGACAGTGAAATTGAGAGAAGATGTCACATCTTAACCAAAGATGCAGTTCAAAGCCAAAACAGCCACACATATCAAGGGTCTAAAGTAGTCCAAAAGGGATTACCCATCACCAGAACAGAGCCATCCTTAAACCAAGAACTAACCAACAGAATTCCTAAATGTAAACGATACAAGAACAGTCCGGATGGTCTATATAAAGTTTTGGCTCCAGGATTTTCAGTAGTTCATGGGGACATCACACCTGTTTTAAAGGAACCCGGGATGAGAGAGGTGTCAATTAGAAACTCGGATTGACCAACTTTGGAACTAAGGCCGAAAACAAACAGACCTTAATGAATAAGCAGAAGGATGACCAAAACCGATTACCGGAAAACAACAGAAGAACTCAACACAAGCATGTTCCCAACTTTTCATTAAAAAGGGCTCCTTTTTGTCAAAATTGACGACAAATGATCAAACAACAAAATGAATTGAATAAAAACATCATCTCCATAATCAAGGAAACGACTCTTCAAAATTCAGACGGTCCCCAAATTAGCATTTAAATTGGAACATGCTCCCCAGAAGCCCCATATGCGACCCAATACTACGTTGCTTTAAACTAATGAAAAAAATTTCCGTGAATCAGATTCTGAATCCGAATAATTTAGTTTGCAAAACAAAAGCTTAAAAAAACAAATATTTCATTATCTATGATAACTAGCACATATATTCCTAATTTTTTGTGGTAAACAAAATGCAAAATTGTCTTTTGTGCCGTGGGGGTAATCTGATATGTAAGTACACTTAATCTTTTTGACCAACATTTTGTGGTGCTAATCACCAAAGTCATTCAAGTTTTAGTTTCGTTTTTTTTTGTCTTTTTATTTGATATTAGTTTTCTTTCAATATTTGGAAATCATTTTATTCATTTGTCCATTCTTCCTAACTTGTTGATAGGATTCACTGTCTGTTCATGTAACCAATTTTCTGATATTTGCCGCAGTTTTATTTGCTTTATTTTCATTTCAAATAATAGTTCATGATCAAATTGCTGACCAATATCTGATTTTCTTTCAATTTCATTCTCTTGAATCCGAATTCATTGTTTAGTTGACTCTCTTTTAAAGTAATCATTTGTCGAGCAAATCAGGACAATCCGAGGCATATTGATAATTTAGTCTTTTGTTAAGTAAATCACTGGAACTAAATAATCGATTGAAATCGCGGAGCGAATACCAAATAAAAAATTGATTCAAAATTAAATTATTCTAGTGAACACAATTTTATGGATTTTGCTTAGTGAAAACACAATTCAGTAGTTAAACTCTGTCGTATAGTTAAACTGTACGACAGTAGTTCTGGGGTTCTTTGGGGAGCCTTATAATGGTTAACTCATTGAGATGCAATTCGACTTCAGACGTGTTTTGCAATTTGTTGCATTTTCTGTATTGACAGATAATTCATGCAATCAGGTACACTTTCTGGTCAGCAAGAATTGATAAAAACGTTTGCGCACTGTCAGCCAATCACATTTTACAGTCATCTTTAACAATTGAAACAAGACGGCTGATGCACGTCTCTGCCTAGCAGAGAATGCTCCAAGTTACATCTCAAGGCTGTAAAAACAACTTTTAATTTCCATCGGAAAAATTTCCGGAAGTATCCGAAGGCAACTTATCTGCATGGAAGAAAATTACTTTTGATGCGCAGTCTTTTTTCGGCAGACACAAAAGAAAACTCTTCTACAGAGGATAAATAATTTACGTTTTAGAAGACACAGACATCGAAGCACCAAACAAGCACAACATCAAATATTACACAAAAGAACAAATCCCAAAACGAAAGGTACTTTTTTGGTAATTGGTCAGTGTTCAAACTTTGAAACGTTACATTTGAAGTTTTTGAAAAAAAATTGTCAAATTTCGAATTCCGTGAGAATAATAGACAATTAATTAATTTAACTTTCTCGCAGATTTGTCAGCGTGATCTGAATATGCAGTTGTGGTTATGAACTTGTAGCAAATTGTAGCCATTATTAGTGGTGTTTCTAATTTTGTCATAATTTCTGACAGTTTTTGAGCTCTTCCTCATTTTGTACCTAACATTTGAAGGAAATAACTCTCTCAGACGAACTCTATCTCTCTCTCTCTCTCTCTCTCTCTCTCTCTCTCTCTCTCTTTCTATCTCTCTCTCTCTCTCTCTCTCTCTCTCTCTTTCTCTTTCTCTTTCTTCTCTCTCTCTCTCTCTCTCTCTCTCTCTCTCTCTCTCTCTCTCTCTCTCTTGCATATACATAACAGAGTCTCCAAGGTATGTTCAAACAACGAACTTGTTTTTTTGAAATTTCAAGTAAAGGAAAAAATCATAGAGTTGACCAAATATTGGAAGATTAAAACCAGAACAGTGGAAATTCTTAGATTTTTGGGGAAAACAAGAGACGCCCGTTTTTAAGGAATTTTCTGTCGATTGTTAATGATGCTCCAAATGACGATGCTTCTTGAGCTCCAAAGTGGGCGGACAGACTGTTTGTTGAAACAAACTGAAATGGTGATGATATTACAGGCATCTAGTACTTTTTGGTTTCAGTAAAAAAAAATTAACTCAAATCAGAATAATCTCCATAATGAAGAAAAATATTTTTCCCTGTAAGTTTATTCACAAATATACGCCATACACTTTAACCCGGCGTTCCAGTTTTAGAGAATCTCAATCGATTTTAGGTTTTGTAAATTGGATTCATAAGGGTCATCCAATAAATAACAAGAAAAACACAGTAGCTTAAATTAATTGACATACGAAAATTACATCTTTTTAGTTAGAAAAGTTTTAAAAAATTTTTATACTTTTACTCCGATATTTAGCGTGATTCATGAAAATATGAAAAAAAAGTTACTTCGTTTGATTTGCTTAAATTTGTACAATTTTCATAATCATGCAAACATGCAAATGTAGGATATGTGAATATAAATAACATGATTTTAACTTGTTGCCAAAATGACAAAGCTTCACATATTATTTCACTCTATTTTTTGCATTTTATTCAGCGTATACTAAAATTTATCAACCGGTGCTCTTTTTCAACTTAAGTTTCTGTGAAAACTTGATTTGTATATTGCAAAAGGATTGACAGCGCAATTCGTTTTCCATCGGATAAAACTATATCCAAATGAGGGGGTTCTGATTTAATCTTTTTTTTTCAATATAAAAGGTCATCTCGAGGTTGCTACGGACAAAATGCTTGAATTGGAGCTTAAAACAGCTTTAAATTAGTCAGAAGACCATTTCTTCTCAGAACAAAAAGAAGTTCATGACAAATTTGAGACGTGTAATTGAACATTCTGTGCTATGCACAGTCATTCGCGAGCGGCCTTTTCAATACGGAAGAAGTTTTTAATTCTGTTTATTCCTCGAACCACAACAACTGATTGTTTTCAGCACGCATTGCGACATGGATTTTTTTCTGGATAATGATCAGTTTAAAATTGATAGTTAACAATTAATATATTTGTGGGTTCATTTTGTTACCAAATTTTATTGAAAACTTTAACATTTAAAATATAGTGAAATTCAAGTTTTTAACGGGACTCGTCGAGGGGAAAATAAGAGTTCGATAAACATGATGCTTTGTAGGATGACCAGTGCTCTGTTGATCACACATCCTAAACTGACTTTTCATTTTTTTTACAAAAGAAGAAATCAGGTGTGAATTATACGCAAAATTAATGCTGATTACCGAAAAGTATCAATATCTTATTTGATCTCTAAGGTTTTAAAGTACACTGCACCATATTGTGGAGCACTTCAAACCACCTGTGTTTATCTTACAACTAGCTCATTTCCCTCATGGCCCTCATAATTCGAAAAATAGTAAAGTTATTTACAGCTTATTAAATTGTCTATGAGCTTTGAACAAAAAGATATTGATTGTTAGTTGTAGACATTTCAAAGAAAGAAGTTTCAGAAAAGTGAGGAATTTGTCATCCGACGGAGTGAGCATAGTTTATATGGAAAAAAATTCCATCTTGAACCCCTGATTTTCAAAAAAAATGTTCCTTCTTTATAAATAAAATTGTTTTTCGGTGAACGTCTAAAGGTTGCCTTTTGAAGCAACGGAAGTTGAACTTCAACGTTTTTCGAAAAAGATAAAAATTAAATTTAACCTTGAATTATTCCCTACAGAAAAACAAATTCCATATTTGAACATGTATAAAGATAAAAATGGCGAAGTAATTTAAACTGATGAGAACGGTTTAATAAGTAAATTCTGATTCTAATAAAGATTCCGATCTACCATCAAATTCGCACATCTTAATAAAAGATTAGAAACCCCAAATAAGTGACTAATGGTATCAAATTTATTGACGACTTTCCAAACGCGTTTGCCGAAAAGGCACGTTTCACAGAAAAAATAGTATTTTTTGGTTTTAAAAAATCAAATTAAACTATCGTAACCAAACACCGATAAGCAAGGCGTATACGGCTCGTTTTTAGCCGATAAGAGGACAAACATTTGATAAAAGAATTGTTGTGTTTAGTTTTGTGTAACAAAACCAGTCTGCAAATAGCTTAGTTAGTGTAAGAGTCATATTCACGGCGTACATTTGAGTCGACGAGTGAGTCACTAAAATAAAAATAGTAATACTTGTTGAAATTAGCGTTTTCGGATAAAAATACTTTTTTTAAATTATATTAGCAAAATCTCAACTATTTTTTCTTTCCATATTTGTTAGCAACCACCTAGAAAATTAAATCTGTACTTTGTAATTAAAGACTATAGGTTTTGTAGCTTGGAACCCATAGAAAACCTTAATAAGTTGTAAAAAAGGAACCTCAATTTAGTATTCAGTTATGCCAGGTAATTGTCAATTTTTTGGTACCTCAAGAGCGGAACAGTATACAATTGTTGATATTACGTAACTTCACGTTATATCGTTCAAGATCTAAAACAGTAGTTGGCTCTAGCTTCAACTAATTCGATATAAATAACTCGTAGAAGACTGGCTAGTTGAGATAACCAATGTAGTATGGAATGTTGAACTAAGCAGACAAATAAAACGGTTTTTCAGTAAATTGAATTACGTGAAGGGCAATGCCTTAACGTTCTAACCTAGTTGATTAAAACTTTTTGTTGGGTTATGGAGTGACCATTGACGAGCTCTTCACGCCATCTAGTATCTCTTAATAATACTAGTTGATCAATTAATAAGTTAGATGTATTGAGAACCTGTCATAATTCTCAATCTTAGAGTCACTGACATTACTTCAATACTAATAAATTCCTCTTTGACTACAAGAAACCACCTAAAACAGAAAGGCATTGAAATAAATTTTACGCTACCAATTGGCACCTATTAACGTTGTAGAAACCACAGCAAACTTTTATTATGGATTGAACGAAGGGTTTACTATAACCCTTTTGTTTGTCTAAGAGCAGTTAATTTGTGAAGTTACTACCCTTCCCATTAGAACCTCTCTCTGAGGAATTGGTCTAGGCTCACCCGCGAAAATTGTGAATAGGGGATCTTTTGATTAAAAGACAGTTTTAAAAGAAATAATTTTACCAAAAAAGAGTACGTTTTCTATCAACATCTTTTTAATTGATTCTTCACCATTGGAATCTGCAAGGTTTTTGAGGGCGTAAAATATAATTTTTTCAAAACAAGATCATCAAGAACACTAAACAAATGTGAATGCCAATGGCCACATCAAAAATCCCTTTAGCCTCAAGGAAGAACAACTCAGGCACCAACCGAGGGCACCATCCCAGAACAAAGCTATCAATTTGACTATGGAGGAGGCCCAAACTGAATCGGAAAGGTGGAGTACTAGGGCCGGCATCCATCCGACGCCAAGCATCCCCCAAGATTTTGGTAGTAGTGACGACTAAGGCTTGGTCCACGACAGAGATGAGGGCGTCAGCAATGTGAATCCTTTTTGCATGTTAGAGATACTCCTTAAGGAATGGCAGCAGGTACGAGGAGACGTTTAAGAGCAGCAACCAATAGCAAAAAACTCAGAGCGTTGCCATAGATGCTGGCATATTGGCCACTACAACTGAGGTAACGCGCAAGCTGTGGAGCTGTTAAGACCAGAGCTGAAGAAAAAGAATCAGACATTTCATTCTTTACTTAGAAATTTTCCGTAATTCAACGTAAAATAGCCTGCCTAAAATCTATTTTTCGGTGCTGATTGAACATTAATTCACTGAATCGTTTTTTTTTTGTTTTAACCATATTAAATACGCCTACACACCTGACTTCAAATAAAAATTACTCTAAAAATTATCTGGAAGAAACTTTGAAAAAGAAACAGAATGAACAAGAGAATAAAGAGCAAATAATAACATCCTCTCACTTTTATGTCATTCCGATTTATAAAGATATTTCATCGAGTAAAAAACCAGATAAAAAATCACAAAAAGTACTTTTAAGTTTTTTTAGATCAACTTTTTGTGTCGTTTGGTAAAAAAAAACAAATTTTTTGTTTTTTTGAAAAATTATTTAAAACTAGCTTCTACCCAAACCTCATAAAGCAAAAAAATTTTTTCTATGTTCCATGCTCTAGTGACGTTTGCAGAGTCAGTGAAATTCAATAGGCGCATCAAATGAACTCGTTGGCTTAGTAACTTTTCATTACTCCATCAGACTCAACAACTTCAACCCATGAGAAAATAATCTTTTGGACAAAAAACAAAATTCAAAAGTTTAGGAAATGGTTCCTTTAACTTTAAATATTGTTCACACTGAGTGTCGTACTTTTTTTCCCAGAATTGAAACCATTATGTGAATCTGCTGAAGTGTAAAATTTAAAAATTCAAAGTTTTTCATTATGACGAGTGGGAACAAAACAATAGAATGAATCAAGCTAAAAAAGAACTCTTAATGTACAAGATTGCTACGCAAACGCAAGCAAGTGTTTATGAAAAACCTGCAAAACTCTGGATTATTCTTTTTAATTATATAAAATGAATGTTCCTCAGCCAAATGATGCACTAGATAATCTTGAATAATTAGATGCATAGGTATTCACTTGGTTGAATTTGAATTTACGTTACTTCCGTGGAAGAAAGTGCAATCTCTAATGAATATTTTTCATCATTTCTTCATCTACAACCATGGCCACTAAACTTTGTAGTTGACTAATGAGTTGAATGAGTTAAGAAGCAGAAAAAACAGACAACAGATCAGGGGACCAACTTTATTTCTACTCATAATAAGATCACCTTCGTATTGGTCCCATTCTTGAGTGAGGTTGTGGCGAATGAAACATTCGTTAGAACAACTACCGTGCAACAATCCCAAATGTACTACTCTGCTTCTATATTGGATACACAGAGAAAACTGACCAGTGCGCTTGTATTGTTTTCTGAAAACTGGAGTCTACTCTTCGTGACGAGAGGAGGTTTCTATACAAAAAAAAGAAAAACGGGGTACAAAAAAATGCCAATTAATCACAGGGCAGACGTGGACGTTTTAGAGGCTTAGATCAGAACTCCAATATGCTCCAACCCTGGAGGTGACAATCCAGCTGATTACAGAAATGGCTGGTAAAATACATTACAAATTATAAAATAGATATTACAAAATTGACAGCAGCAAACACATTTTCCAGCACTCCTGGTGGAACCAACTAACAGAAATAGCTGGCCTTTTTGTGTCCACTTTCTGGATGATGGGACTCAAACTTTCAGCTACTTGGCTAGCAAGGAAACTTTACTTGGATAACAAAAAAGAAGATCCGTGAACAATCCGACAACTGAAAAATACACAGATGCTGGAAATGAACTCCAGAGACTTAACTCAGCAGAACGGATGGGAAATGAAGAAACTCTTGTTGAAAATAATTGTTGCAAAGCTGGTAATGGACCCCTTTCTATAATTTTACTTTAATTCTTAGCAGTGAACTGTACTACACAGAAGAATAGTTACGTCCAATGGAAGGATTTAAAGATCAAAAAGTTGAAATTAAGCACTTTTCAAAACCACAAAAAATTAAAACTGAGCTTTAAATATTCCCAGCACAAAACCAAATTCTAAATTTGCAACTGTACAAAAAAATAATGAAAAATAATTTAAACAGATCAGAACGATTGAATAAGTAAATGTTGATTCTGATGAAGATTCAAACCTAACATTCAATTCTCACACACGAAATAAAGGATTAGAAACCCCACGTTTTTTTACTGGTGCTATCAAATTTTTAGTAACCTTCCTAAAACATTTTCCAAAAAGGCACTTTTCACACAAAGAATAGTTGTTCTTGCTATTAAAAGAGTCTTACAAAACTATCATAAGCAAGCAGTATATATACGTGGAGAACAATTTGCACAATTAATTTTTGTGCTGCTTTTTTGTAACAACACCAGTCTGAATACAGCTATATTACTGTTATAATTAGTTATATTTGTTAGGTAACGAATCTGGAGGACACCACTGAGGCCATTTACAACATTAAAACGATTGAGTTCTGAGACTTCTAATCAGCACGCTCCATCCACGAGACAAATAATACGGTCTTCAGTAACTTGAAGCACCTGATGGGCATTGCCTTAGCATTCCATTCAATTTGGTTAAAACTTCTGATTGGGTTGTGGAGTGGACATCAACGAGCTCTTCACACCATCTACTATCTTGTTTTATTAATATTGGTTGATCGATTGATAAGTTAGTTGAATTGAGAACCTGGTATAGTTCTCAATCCTAGAGTTACCGACTTTACTTCAATACTAATATCTTCCTTTTAGACTATAAGATTTCACTTAACACAGAAAAGAAATGAATTATATTTGACGTTAGTAGCAATTGGCACTTGCGTAACGTTCTATAAACTGCAGCAAATTTTTGTTATGGATTAAACGAAGGGCTTATCATAACTCTTTAGTCCTTTTAAGAGCAGTAGCTTTGTGGAGGTACTACCACTCCCATTCGTACCTCTCTTAACGAAATTGTTCTGGGAACACTTGTGGAATTGTGATTATCGTAAACCTCCATTCTTATGAATAAAATTGTTTTTAGGTGATTGCCGAAAGCTTGCCCTTCAGTCTATGTATAGTCTTCCGATTTTTGGCAAAATGTGACTACATAGTAAAACCATCCTTTAAACTGATAAATTTTAGGCGAAGAACAAATTCAGAAATTAAACCACTTCACATGTTCGAATTTAAAAAGAGTGCGCTGTCGGTTACGTTGCAGAGAAATTGCCTGGTGTTATGTTAGAATACGGCCATTTTGAAAGTATTTCCAAAAATATGAGAGAAAGGGAGACAGTAGAACTAACATTAGTTATATGAATGCAAAATCTATCAGAAACATTTCTGATAGATTTTGCATTCATATAACTACTGTTAGTTCTACTGTCTCCCTTTCTCTCATATTTTTGGAGTTACTTTCAAAATGGCCGTATTCTAACATAACAATCAATTGTTCGTCATTATATAATAAACTAAAGTTTATTAGATAGTTTTTCAACCATTTCTTCGTTATTACCAACCCAGGTCGACATTTCTTAGTATTATAATAAGGTGCCGAACAAATCTTATTACATTTCGTAGCACCATTCTTATATGACATCAGAGAAATCATCAATTTAGAAACATCTGCTACCTAGTATAACTACTAAGAATATTATATGGCAAACAACACGGGAATTCCATGGCCATGTTTTGAAGTTTCGCCCTTGAAATAATTATCTCTTACCACACTTATAGGTCTCTAACAGAAAAACCACTTTCATTCGACGTGTTTTACTATCCTCATTATATGATGTACAAATATCCAATGAAAGATTAAGCTCACTAAACAATCAGATTAAAATTTAACTCAGATTAAAAATCATCTTCAAATTATTATCCGCCCCTATCAATGTTAACTCAGCTGTGTAGTTCACGCCCACCTCCGCCTACCGCAACCAGATTTCCAATTTCTTTTTGAAAACATGGGCGCTGACGAACGGAATTAAATAATTTATCCCAAAATTCTCGGATTTGACTCGATTTGCGCCTCTTATCCCGCTTTTCCCCTTAAACAATTCAATTTATAAACAATGTAAAAGAACAAGCGGGCTGTTTACATGTAGTATATTAACTTACCTTGACAATTAGGCGTGAAAAGGTCTCTTAATGAGTTTAATATTGGTTAGTTTAAGATCAATCACGGAGAGGCAAATATAAATTCACAGCGGAGAAAGAGTGTAAGATAAAAGTGCCGAGAGGGGCTAATCAAAAAAGCCTTTTATTACCGTTACAAATATTTGCCATCACTTGAAACGATTGCGTGTGAAATAAAAAATCATTCGCTATTCCGTTTTCTTTCTTTTTGACGATATTGTTTTTATTTCTACCACCACTAGTACCACTGCTATTCCATACTATATCTCGTTGCTTATGGTGTCGTGGTCTTATTTACGCATTAAAAAAAGCACTATAAAATTCAAAGCAGTCATTTTTGCTACCTGAACAGAACCTCGAAGCCTTCCAGCACTTGTGTTGCACTTCACGGCACGAATTTAGGGAATAAATTATGCGTAAATATGCCCGAAGAGATGAAAAAATGACGTGTATAATTTACTTTGATCTAAATTATTAATTCTAGTTTCAGAAATGTCGAATACAAATTATTGATCCGCTCTCTTCGTATGACTTCAAGCAGGCGTCTTTGCACCGAGCTATGACGTATTTTCATAATTTTGCTGAATTTTAAATGTTTAAGCGGCGCTGATTGAATCAAAGCTTCCCGTGCAGAAGTAGGCCGAACAAGTTCAAACAACTGATATAAAGTGATTATCTAATCCTCAAAAAAACAAACATTGAAAAACCAGTGAGAACGATGACCTAAATGTCAGGGAAAGCGAAATTAAAGAATTCATAAGTGAACTAGATGGAGTTTCCTCATGTAAGTATCAAAAGATCAATCCTTCTGAGAACAAAATTTTATCAATTTGTTTTTTTAGCTATTCTACCCTAACATTTTTGAACCTAACATTTATGAAATATATGTTAGGTTCAAAAAGAAATGAACAAAACATTGATGGAAAAAGACGATACAATACTATTGAACAAAATAGTTAGCTTTTTGTTGTGAAATAAAATTTTTTAAAACTCGAAGTCAGTAGCATTATTTTTGGTTGATAGATGGATGGACGGTCACAATTACGATTAAATGATTATTACTAAGCGTAAACTGTTTTTAGTAATATGGCAGCTGGTTGTTCCCAGCCACATAAAGATGGGGTGGGAACAATGTGCTTAACTGGTTTTTTGTCCAGATATTAACGGGTGATCTTCTTATTTGACGAAGAACAACATGAGTGATATCATCAGACTGCCCATCAAGCAGAGGATAATATGATTGCAGGATATTTTGATTTCTGCCTATTTCAAGTAGTTATCGAGCTTTTAAATTTAAAGAACATTCTGCTATAGAATTTCACAACTAATTTTTTTACTCTTGAATTTTGCCAGTATTTTGAGCTATAGCATATTACATCTAAATCGTCTCAAACATTGCCATTCTTTCCCTCAGTTTTATGTATGAACAAGGCAGTTCAATTTTGGGTTAATTTGATTTAAAATTTTCACATTTTTTTCATTTCAAATTGAGGTATATTAGGTAAAATTAACTGAAACCTTTTAGCTGGTTCGGAATTTTTTCATTCCCTCTAGTACACTTGGAATTCAGTGAAAGAAACGATAGGATAGTTTTCTACAGAAACATTATGTTTCCAATTATTTGAATAATCTGCTTCCTTAACACCAAAATAGATTATTTTTAGTCTGTTTTTGAATGTTTTTTACTGCAATTTCCTTTCACTCGAAGCTGAAAATTATTTTCGGATGCATGAGAAAACCTGATGTCAGCTAATTATGTTTGGAGATTTTTCTACTTCAGTGCATTTCAATAATTGCGTTTTACATCTATTTTGTGTTATCTTTTTTTCTTGGTTAAAATTTGATTTATTGCTATTGAGTAAGTAAAAGCAATTTTATTTTTAAAAAGCGGACTCTAAGATTTTAAAACAGTAGCTATGTGTCAATTGCTCCGAAGTGTTTTTATCGAGAATTTATTCACATTCAATTAACTAAAATCTGTTAGAGGTGTTGAAATGTTTTAACAGTATAATTGTTTTTCCGTGTTTTAAGTGATTAATAAATTTAGTTTTTGTTCACTTTCAAAAAAGTCAAATTGGTGCAAAAGTTTACAACAATTTCTTTTTCTTCTTAGTTCTGAAAAATTTGGTTCGAAGAAACTACCTTTTTCTTATATTTCCTACTTAGTTATTTAAAGCCTAAGATCTTAAAAACTAAGTTATCATTTTGATATGTTTCAAATTAGTACAAGTCAGATTTAAAATTTCAGAACAATTTGTTCGTAGTTTTGCTTATTTACAGATCTGCTGAATTATTTTCTGTTAATTAGTTAATTTGTTTTTTTTAGTTTTTCTGTCTGCTTAAAAAATAGATGTTTTAATGTTCTTTTAATTCCAAGTTTTTGAGAATTTTATAGCTGAAGAAACAAAAAAAATGCCGACCAAATTGATTTGGTAATTTCTTTTTTTTTCATCTAGAATATTATATTTGATTTGTCGAACTAACAACAGAAGTTAGATCAAATTAGTTTTAAAAAAGTCCCACCGCTCCATACCTTTATACCCAATATCGACAAACAAAATTTGAAAGTTCAAATAACCCAATTGTACCTTTAGAAATGTGTTTTCCAAGCAAAATAATTAAATTGGCTGTTTTTTTCTAAATATAGATATTGTTTTTACTGGCTTTTTTTAACTGAACAGAAGAAGGTTTGAAAAATAAATTGGGAAATTTTTGGGTCTTTTTTCTGGCATGTCAATGATTTGGCAGGCCATATGCGTAATTTTTATCATTATTTTTCCTTTTTTAAAAATCTGAGGATAATGTAAATTGATTTCTGCATTTTCAACAAACATTTTAGTTTTTTCCATGTGCCTCACCTTCTGAATTTTCACTCTTTGTACAATTGTTGGCTAAAAACGGAGCAAAGAATTTCAAAAATGATAATGAATGGTCTGAATTTTATGTGCGAGCAGACATAACTCACCTGCTTGATATACTGTTTTACCATATTTAGAATTCTAAACACCGGTTTTACATCTGCAAAAGAAAAAAGTATTCTACAGTTTTCTCAGATAAACAAATTTCTTATATTAAGATTCTATGCATATGTTTGTCGGGGAATGAAAATGCAAACCTCGATTTAGTTAAATTTCAGGCAAAATATCTAACACATAAAAAGAGAAACAAGCTGAGAAACACTCAGTCGGTTATTCAGTTTTTATGAGCTTTTTTGAGTCTAAATGAAGGAATGAACTTAAAGAAACAGCCAGAAGTCTCAGGAGTTGATTCAAAGTAAAACTGCATTTGAGCAACTGGAGAGCAATTTCTCTCGAGTTCAATTTAGAGGAATTGCTCTTCAGAAGCATTTTATCAATTTTTCTGCTCAGTTAGTGACTACACATTCCAAAAATGACAGAACACGATTATAGAGAGACGATAAAGTCAGGAAAAGCATGAAAGGTAAAATGACCGAGCATGAAATAAGTTAAACATTTTAGCAACAACTGGTCCGAAGACTCTTTAACAGTCTCTCCCCAGTTAAGAACCATCAATCAATATCAAGAATAATCATGGGGGACCAAGGATCTCATTTTGCAAATCTCAATAGCCAGCATGAAAAAAGTAACTACTTCCTATCCATTCTTGGTATGATACGAAAACAGAAAAAGAAAACGTTCGCATGCAGTTTCGTCTTTTACTTCATGTTCTGACAGACTTTTATTGAATATTGAATTAAGATATATATCAACACAAACGCTCGTTGAGTCATAAAAACAGAAGACAATCATAATCCGGTTCTTGCAAACGATAGAAAACCTCTAATTGTATTTGTTTTGTTAAAAAACCAAAATCCTCTGTTTCAAATAAAACCCTCTATGATCGTTATCTAATAACAGGCCAACCACCTCCTCTGGATTCAACTGAACTGAATATGTTTTTTTCACAATTCTCTAATCCGAAAGAATGATTTCCAAAACATTAGAAACCTAACACTCAAACACTGGCTCCTCAAAAGATCCAGCCGACTTAAAACGCCACAAAGGCAACGTTTCAACTAAAATTAAAAGTAAAACTTTATAACGAGAAAAAGTATTACTGAAAAAAATCAAGACATTCAATTAAAAAACTAGATAAAAACCAAGACAGTGTAAAAAATAAGAAAAAAAAATATTCAGGAGATAGACTCATTGCAACCAAAACATTTCTATTAGAGGTAAAAACTTGAAAAATTGTGCAAAAAGCACTAAAATGAGTCCGTCTGATCCGATAAAAGCCAGAAAAAAACTTCATTCTACACTCTGTTATCTCCATTCTTCAATTTCATTCAAATAAAAATTTAGTGCGGTAGTTTTTTTATCACGTGCGTGCGACGGATTGAAATTTACCAGCCTTGTCAAAAACACGCGAAAAATCAAAAATAATCCGATCATAACTTCTCTTGGAGACCTACATATCGAGGTGATCAATGAAGTAAATGAAATCGCTAAAAGTTGCTTAAACGTACTGAAAAAGCAATTATAATATAAAAAGCAATTCCCTCAAAAAAGCAAATCCCTCGTATTAAAAAAAAATGGGCTAAAATGGGCATATCAATTGATCAAAGTGAATTTTCAAATATGAAGATTGGTTGTTAAGATTAATTCGACAGCTTGGGCTATATTTCGATAACTTGTTCAGTTTCGCTTTGATGTTCTATCTTTTAAAAGCAAGTGAGCTGACTAAGCCTAAAAGCTGCTCAGAAGAATCTAGCTGATTGATTTAATGAAATTTCAGAAAGGTGTCGATGAGTTCAAAGACTCAACAAATGAGCAAAGCAAGAAAGTTCAGTTTTTTTAAGAAAAAGAGTCCAAATTGCATGTGGGGGAAAACAGTTGAAAGATCTTCAATAAAAATCCAGAGCAAGTGAATCTCAAATAGAACCCCATGAAATTATAAAAATGTAGGAGCGCTAATTTCTTTAAAAAATGAAAAACTACCACCGAGAATTAATGGGAAAAGGGATCAAAGTGGAAAAAAACTCAGGGGAATATTTCAACATAACGCAAAAATATACCAATTCTGAAAATAAGCTATTGGTATCTGAAAATGGTTCAATGAAAAATTGCGACTGGGACTAAAAGTACGAAGAAGTTTTGGTACTCTGAATCGTCGTCCTCGCTATACCCTAGTGGAGAATGGATGCTTACCTTGTAGGAACCTGACAGATTCTGGCAAATTCTTAAAAGACGATGCATCTTCTGCCAGAAATTTCTGGCAGAATCCTAGAAGATCACCATTTTTCTGTCAGATTCCTACAAGATAACACTTTTTCTTCCAGATTACTGAAATACAATCAATTTTGTGTCTGAGTCTTACAAAATAACTAATTTCTGTCATATTATCAAAAGATAACACCTTTTTGTAAGATTCCTGTACTCCGAAAAAATTTTCTGGTATTACCTTCGAAATTGATTTTCATCTGGGAATTTTTTAATGTAAGTTTACTGTGCAACAACATAACGCTAATTGAGCTTTTATTGTATTCCCGCAGCAATTAAATAAAATATTTGAAAAACTGATGAAATAAGAAATGCGTTTGTTGAATTTATTTGTAATTCAATTGGGCACACTAAGTATATCATGTGCTCGTAATATGTAAACAAATAAAATTTTTGAAAAAGCAAAAATTTCGTGCTTATTTTTGAGATCGATAGTACAACTGTACTTCAAACAATTATCTGAAAAAAATTGAGCAGATTGGTCATTAATAACCAATTGAAATGCAGCTAAACTGGAACGAACTGTTTCCTTTTTGTAGGAACCTTGCAATATAATCATTGTTCTGCTCGAATCTTACAAGATAGCCATTCTTCTGGCAGACTCTGCCAGATGATCATTTTTACTTCCAGATAAAATCTTTTCCGGCAGAACCTTGCAAAGTTATCATTTTTCAGCACAATTGTGGAAGATTATCATCCTTCTGTCAGAATATGACTATTTCCTGCAAGATAATTATCCGGTTTTGACTAGAGTAAGCACCAGGTGCTGTTGTTTTGTTATAATAAACACAATAAAATGAACGCATATCAAAATTCCACAGAAGTTTAGATCAATCATAATACGAAATGAACTTTGTGAGCAAATATTAACAAGGAGGTTCGGTAATGTGCGTTGGCGCATATTGTTCCGACCCCGTAATCCACGTTTTGATTTAAGAAATTGAACACTTTCAAAAAAATCACATATCGTTCAACAAACAACTAAGTGAAAAAAATGATGCTCAGTTAGTCTGCCGATGAGACCATTAATGGGAGAACTGGACAAGGCAATTAAAAAAACCAAATAATTGCAATTATTAGTTACAATCGAAAGTCGAGGTCCGTTTTTGAAATAACCACTCAATAACAAAAAATGAATCAGATAAAACCTTAACTAAACAAAATAACAGGTACTTCATTAAAAAAGTTATGAGACACGGTAACGGGTCGACAAAAACAAGCAAAAAGAGCAAAGTTCAAAAATACCCTTCGCAAATGAACGGCAAAAACGAAACCGGAAAAAAACTAAATAAGAAAGCAATGTTGTAACCGTTAAAACCATTAGCTATTGATCAAGAACATTAAAAATCTTCAAATGCGAATTCTATCAACGACAATGAATCAACCCGTTAGTGTGATAATGCGGCAAGGAAACAGAAAAAACACAGCAAGGGAAAATTATGCAAAACTCACACGTTTTTTAAGAAAATGCATAGTGAGAAAGCCAAAATCATCAATTGAAAATATACCATTGCGAAGACTGAATATTGGTCACTGGAAATGAACGCCACCTGGCAAAACAGAGACCAAGCAAAAAATTGACAACAATAATACAAAAGTGGCAAAGCCGAAAATTCTCCTGCTTTTTTAATATTTTCAAAAATACGAACAAACCAGGAGCTTTCAAATTAGACCTTTATTACATAATGTGCGAGACCTGTCAACAATGAGACTTGGTAACAGTCCGACAAAAAAGCACGTCAAGGGCGAAGTTCATAATTTTGTTTCTATATTTGAAAGCGACCAATTTCAAATCGATTAAAATCAAAATGTATCAATTCAACTCATTCAAAAGGTTAATTTGTACCTCGTCAGAGTCGATTGAGACCTGTCCTTATCCAAAAAAAATGTAAGACAACTACAAACATCCGAAAACAAAAAAGCATACAATTAAAAAGAAAGCGGTGTCACAACTGTTAAAACCATCGGGTATCCATGGAGAACATTGAAAATTTTCAATTTTATTTTTTTCAGCGCCAACTGGGGCAACTCATATGTGGGATAACGTGTCATGGAGACGAAAAACTCAGAAATGGGCAAACCTTCAAAAATAACACTTTTATGAAAGTGCGTAGTACCAAAGCCGAGAAACCATTAGTTGAAAGAAAAACACAATGAGTATTGGATGCTGGCTCAATAGACAAACGACAAAACTTGTCGTTAAGGTCAAAAATCTAAAACGATTAAAAATATAAGATAAAATTGACACAGCTCAAACATCCGCTAATTTATTAAAACAAATATTTTCAACGATTCAGACGAACCATAAACTTTCAAATAAAATTTTAAAAACAAAAACAGATTAACTTGCAGCCCATTTTGAGCCAGTTTTGCTTATTATCAGTGAGTCTGAATCATATGATGACAAAAAACAACAAACACGGAGAGAAATATCGAAACAAGTTTCGCAAACATATCGAAACAACAAACAACAGTGTTAATGTCATTAATACGATAAGACCTCAGAAACCACTGAAAACTTTTCTTTGAGAGCAAACAATTTGAATTTTATGCTTGCGTCTTTTTTATTTTTGCTGGGTCCATTTTGCAAAGTGTCTTTGTGAAAAAAGACAATTAAAATAACCTCGAATATTGAGCAGAAAACTGAAAACTCAGAAAACTCAGAATTGCAGAAAATTCAGAAAACTCAGAAAACTCTGAAAACTCAAAAACTCAGAAAACTCGAACCTCAGAAAACTCAGAATTGCAGAAAACTCACAACGTTCTTATGAGACAACATTTCTAAGCTCAATAGACATCAATCGAAGTATAACCAACAGCAAACAATTTTGTTTTTAGAAAAGAAAAACAGTTCACGCCTGTCAATAATGCCAAAGAGATACCTGTTGACGACAATGAGAAGCATAATTAGGAAGAAAAAATATGTTTTCTTTTATAAAAAGAAGGTCCTTAAATCCGTCAGCTATAATTTTCAGTCAATAAAGGTACAATTAAACATCAATAGAAGTTTTTAAAGCCATTGATTATTGACATGAATATGCCGTACGACAAAAAAGAAGATAAATTAGAGGCAACTAAAAAAGCTAACAGATTTTGCGAGAGAACCGTTTCGCGACCCTTAAAACTAATGCTAATCATTTAAATGATTGAATATGGTCTGCTGTATAATCATTCAATGCCAATTGAAGCTGTCTTTAATGTGAAAGTTTGGAAATGGAATAAGGTTTCCAATATGCAAAAATCACATAATTTTGTGAAGTTTCGAAGTCGGGAGACTGCGAAAAGAATGATAATTGCAGACAAAAAAAAGAAATGAAAACAAATTTACAAAACACATTGTCAAAGCAATAAAAAAAGTCACAAAACTCACAAAAAAGTCACACATTGTCAAAGCTTTTCTCTGATGACTTAAAATATGTTTATTTGAACTCATTTTGTTGTAAATGGGATCAAAAAAATTTGACCTCGATTTAACTTTATTCTAATCAGTAATTTACACTAAAACCATCAAATTGTAACAAAAATTTGAAAAATACCACGTCCCAATATAATCTAAGTATTTATTGATTGTAGGAATCCTAGATGATTGCGAATCTAGCTATGATTTTGTTGCGCGTCGACAAAAAAATGTTTGATTTGTTTGCAAAAAAGATTAATTAGCAAATGAAAAATTTCAGTAAACCAAAATAAATGGTGCATTTTGGATAATTATTGAGTTAGTTTTTTTGAAATTTTAATTCCATTAGATTCCTATGAGAAGCGAAATTACAATTACCATTAATTGTAGTTTTTTGAGATTGTGACTGCAGTTGCTAGGTCTCTACTTCTTGAATATTTAAACTATTTAAACAAGAGTGATACAAAAGCGAATTTGAGACATTTTTGATTTAAAAAGTCTGAAACCCAAAAAATTTGCAAAATTTTCAGCCAAAAAACTCGGATAAAATCAATCGGCAAGCCTCTTTTATCCTTAGAAGTAAAAGCAATAACTTTCTCATGAAAAACTTGTTCTAGGAAATAAACCCTCACGGAAATAAACCCCCATTTTAAATTTGAATTTCGGCCATGATAATTTGCTCGGATGTGATAATTTCATATCAAGTCACACGGGCCGCTAAGGCATGGCCATGGCCCGCGAGGCATGGCCAAACGCGCTAAATGCTCAACTCGTTATGGCCATGTAAATAAACCCCTATTTAAATAGGGGTTTATTTCCGTTTATTTCACAAGTGGGTCGGAACAAAAATGACGATATACTGCCAAAATTATGAGGATGATATCAAATTTTTCTTTGGCAGTGAACTGGCTCCAGTCTAATTCAACTCTCGCCACAGAACATTTTAGAAGACCGAAATATATGCTCAAAATGAGCGCACAAGTTTTATCGGAAAAATCAATGATCCCAATAATAATTTTAATGAGACCAATCAATAATAGCGTCTACCAAAATAGAAAAAAAACTTTAATTTAAAGAAAGTGGCTGCGGCGACTAATTACCATCTAAGAGGATTAGATATAAGTAAGTACAGTTCACTTTTCCATTAAGGTATTAAAATATCAAAAGAGGAAATTAACGGGTGAGTGAGTTTAATCAGAAATGGGGCACCGATAGACGCTTGCAATGATTTCGCCCCTGTTGTTGGATGATGATATTGGTAATTGAAAGTTATCGTAATAGAAATACAGCCATTGCTGATATTTAAAAAATGATTGTCAAAATGTTCAGGAACAGTACTTTTATCAGTCCAAGAAAAGTTTCATCCGACGATTCATACGCAATTTTAGGTAAGTTGGTTGTTTGGCCACCGTGTCCGCGAAAGTTGTGCAATTATAAGCAAAAAGTATGTGCCGCTAACGCTCTGGTAACATTACTGTATCTGTAGCCAGGATGTATAATTAATTATACAAAGTTCCTTAAAATCCACCAAGAGGTTGGCAAGCGAACAAATAAAATTGGTGCCACAGTTGACGACTCCTCTGCTGAAAGGCTGGCCTTAAAAACGTTGTCATGATAGCAACAGCTTGCAGCAAAATTGCAAATAGTCCCAAATTAAATACATTTTTAACATTTTTGCTTTTTTAAAAAATTTTACGCAAACCATTTTAACTCACAATGCATGAAGCGCCAATTTGAATTGATTTCTATATTCAGAAAAGATATTCTTGTTGCTTTCGTGTCTTTTGTCAAGAAATTGTTATATATATATATATATATATATATATAGAATTTCATATTTTATATTTATATGACACTAGAACCAAAAATA
The DNA here is from genome assembly GCF_964194025.1 of Convolutriloba macropyga. Taxonomy (NCBI): domain Eukaryota; kingdom Metazoa; phylum Xenacoelomorpha; order Acoela; family Convolutidae; genus Convolutriloba; species Convolutriloba macropyga. The sequence goes on from NC_134472.1 coordinate 28,736,441, forward strand.
ATTAACTTGGTTAACAAAACGGTGATTGTCAATACCACAGATCAACAGTTTATGAATCTCATTTCGTCGGCGCTTTTTTTATTTTTCACATGTAAAATGTATATATATATATATATATATATATATATATATATATATGTGTGTGTGTGTGTGTGTGTGTGTTTGTGTGTGTGTGTGTGTGTGTGTGTGTGTGTGTGTGTGTGTGTGTGTGTGTGTGTGTGTGTGTGTGTGTGTGTACGTGGGTGTGTATGTGTTTGTGTATGTAGGCCTGCGTTTAATACCAGCTGTTCTTTTACTAAAAATTTGCAATTTTTTATTGCAGCTGTATTGCAAAAGTTTGCGTTACGTACGTAATATTGACCAAATTATTACACTAGCATAATCGCATAAACAAAGTAACTCACAATTAGATAAACTCAGATTCAACCTGTTTTTTCAAATTTATCAAAAGTAAGACTTGACAAAGATTTTCGTTCACTTTATGTTAAAACTTAGTTTTTATGTTAGACAAAATAAATTTTAATATATTATACAAAAAAAAGAATCCACGCAGTAAATCAAGGTTCCTCGAAATAAATTTATTTCTGTTTTAGATTAATGTTGGGTTTTTTTCGCTATAAACTTTTGGCTGATAGCAACATTGTGACAATGAAATCTAGTCCTACATTTACTCAATTCACCATATGTGCACTCATGGACTTCAAAACTTTAACTCCAAATTCTAGCACGGTTTCTTATAAAAACGAGACATTCTAACACTATACATATGAGACAATATTGTCCAACATTTGTTGGTTGGTCAATAATGAGCAAACAAAATTGTCAAAGCAATGCAGAAGAAACTAAATCTTAAAGCACTTAAGGGGCAACAAATCCGCAGCACATAAAAATTTGTATTATCTCTTGCTCTATTCTGTAGAGTTTTTAAAGCCTATTTGTTTGTAGGCGCAAGCTATTCCGCAAACTAATATCTAGATACCCGGAGGTTGGTGACAGAGCAAATCAGCGCTGAATCAGTCTAGATACATTGTTTTTAAGGATGGCCAGAACTCTGTTCAGGCCACAATTTACACTGACTAGTCTTGATTTTTGAGTTAAATATACTTCATGAAAAACAATGCGTTCAGCTTAACTCCCGCCAACACGGTGTGATATATATGCAAACTTCCGCAAGGGTCTTGGTAACATTTATTTTTTGTTTCACCCCAATTCATTTAACCCCCTATCCTTTAACCCCGATTTGTTCACCTCACTATCAATTAAACCCTCTATCATTTCACCCCTCTGTCATTTCATCCCGCCAATTAGCAGTCGACATTAAAGGCATGTTTTGTCATAATTAAGTGGATAAATTAATCCCACGTTTGGTTGTGATAGTTTCATATCAAGTCTCAAGGGCCGCTGAAGCATGGCCGTGGCCCGCGAAGCATGGTCAATTGGTTATATTGAGAATTTAATAATCCTTATTTTATAGAAAGATTAAAATCTGGGTGTAACGAATAGGGGTGAAAAAACGGGACACCAACATTATTGGTATCTGCCTCTGAATCTTATTGCTAGGGAAGAAAAGCTGCTCCGAGACGGAAATCATTCAATAAAGGAATTTAGTCAATGGGACGAATTGTCAAAAACTCAATTTTTTGACAGCCATTTTACTCTGTTTTTTGCGAAAAATTATTTTTCCTTACTATTTTTATAGTTTTATAATAAATAACTAGCTCTAAACAGTGTTAGAGCAAAATAGACATACTTTTGAGAAACATAGACTTCTTTTTAAGACCGAGTTGTTTCTCTTTACTTCATACTTCCATTTCTTTATCTTAGTTGTTTTCTGTTTAAAAGTTGTCTCAAACAATCAACGTGACCAAATACTTACACAAACTGAATGCTAGACTAATCTGAGGTCACTAAATTAATATCTAAAACAGTTTTTTATCGAATATATTTCTCTGTTTCTGTTTATGGTATATAAATATCCAGTTATGAATGTAAAAAATCAATTTTTTTGTTAACAGCGTTCTATGCAGTTCTCTATGAATTATGATTCCTGAAAAACTTTTCCATCAAATACAAATTGCATATCACCTGAACGTGTTTTAGAGCAGCGTATGAAAAGAAAATTAGTTTCAGCAGTTTTTTTTTTAAATTGTAGTGACTATTTTGAATTTTGTTACAATTTTGCATCTTCTTCACAATGTTACTTCTTCACAATGTAAAATTTCTCTATTTGTGCAAGTGCAGCTCAATGTAGCACCAACAGATTGTTTAGTTTGCTTAAGTCATTTTGTTTTTCTTAAGAGTCTGATTTGCACAATTATATAACGCGACTTTTTTCTGCAAATTGAAGGATGTTGCCAAAAGAAATCCATTAAGAGCAGAGCTTAACTGGACACAAGGGGCATTGATATTGCCAGACAACCATCTGTTTTGGAAGAAAGCATTTGTCGAGAACCGTCGTTTGCCGGAGTTCTAATAACCATCTGGCCGCAAAATAGTAGATGGTTGTGGAACAGAAGTGAAAAGAATTTCAAGGTTTTAATTTCTACAAATCTCTACCATTTTGTTGTAGATCTAGACGAACAATGGTAATAATGTTGTAAAATGTTTAACTTTTCCCAGCCAAGGCAAAACTAGTTATCAATATCCTTTTATTATCAATCGTAAGGACCTTTTCACGAAAACAAAAACAAATATATGGAAAAAATGAGCAATGAATTAGACTTTCAAAACGCTGTATGTGTTAATGGAGGCTTAAGAAACACCCTGAGACACAAATTACAATTGTTAATATAGAAATGCTGATGTGAAACTTTCACGTGAATAAAAAACAATTTAGCACCGAGTTTTCCTCAAACTCTTTAAAAAATGCCAAAAACGAGACAATTACTTTCTCTTCATAACCCAATTTTGTTCATGGCAGCTATCTTTAATTCTTTCTTTCTATACTCCGAAAGCCTCGTGTTTCATTGCAATCATTGCTCTACTGATGAAACGAAGATTCTTAAACGTGACGAAGATCTTGTTTGGACCAATTTCTAAATACTGGGCCTTTCTGTTTACGTATTTTTACCATGAGACCACTTTTATTTACAGCAGTCCTGTCGCCGAGTCGATGGTGCGATCAATTTCCGATCAAGTATTGTGAGAACTGATCGCAAATTGCTAGAAAAATTATAGTAAAAAGTTAAATTTCAATTAGAATAAATGGTATGAATAAATCGGAGAAAAACTGTTTCGACCACGCAGCTTCTTGGGCATATAACTTTTACACCCCCCCCCCCCAGCAGCACCTGCTATTTTTAAATAGAAACGTGCAATATAACAAAGCTAATTTCAAAGTGGGGTCATATCAAAAAGATGGAGGCCAAAACATAATAGTTCAAATTAGTAGAAATTTGGATTTGATTTGCAATAAATGAAAAACATGAGCGAGAAGTTCAACTTATTTCCAGCTGTAAAACATTGATTACACAATCATTTGACACGCACACTTTTTCATTGCAGTACAGTCATCGGATCGCAGAAAACGTCCTGCACTGCTAGCATGCGCACAGAGTTTCTTTTCGTAATGTTCTTTGACCAGACGCCAGAGCAGACGTCTGGGTTTCATTATCTCGTCTCTAAGATTAATCCAAGGCATGTCAGCTCCACTTTTTCTCACTCCGAACCACACTGTTGATCTATTCAGGGCCTTCTAAATCATAAAATTAATTTTTAACAAAAACACTTCTTATTGAACTCTTAACTCAAATTTCAATTCAGCCATAATAATTTGCTATAAGGAAAAGTCTAATCGTGTTGCTTTAAGATGGTCGTCAAAATTTTGAATTGATAGTTTCCAAGTATAGAAAAAATTAATTTCATGCAATATGAGATGTTTAACGCTGAGTTGTATGAACAAAATTGTTCACATTTAGGATGGAAAACTAGACGCTATTTAGAATTTAAAAAATACTGCATAGTTTCAAATGATTATAGTTGAAGAAATTCCCTTGAGTCAAGCGCTATTTGATTGACTTAGTGAATGAGTGAGCTACAACAAAGTTAATTGAGAAACATATAAGCCAAGCACATTTTTGTGCAATCTAATATTGTCTTTTAAGTTCTCTTATCACTGGTCCAATGATAAGATGCTTGCGCCGTTGTTTGTTCTCCATAACTAGGAGACCCATAATCCAGATTATCGTCGCAGTTGATAAACCAAACAAAATATATTAACAAGTATTGAATAGGAAATGTATTATAAAGGAACTGGCAATGTAGAGTGGCTCAGGTATTTGATAGCTTCATAAAACAAACAAAATTATTGTTTTTAGTTTTTCGTATGCTTTTATTAGTAGAAACAGATACTTGCAATTTAATTGAAAACAAATTTACTTCAAATATGGGTGTGTGTGTGTGGTTCCGAATAAATTTTATATGCATGAACAAACAAGAGAGGAAGCAAAAAAGCGCCGGTAATTCTTCGTTCATGCTGCATGCTGCACGTGTTCCCCATAATAAAAGGTAAGGGTCTGACGTCCATGCTTTTTTGATTGGCTAAACTTTAGGCATGTGCACAAGTAAGATAAGAAGAGGACACCAAAAAACCTATGGAATTTTGGAGCATCAACTATGGAGTGGAATCGCACCTCTCTCCAGCAAACCTCTACAGAAAAAAAGTAGCCCAATACAATCTCCTAATTGCGCTTTTTTTCCTCTAAGTACAGCAGCAACAGCAAAAGTGAGGTTGCCTCTTTGCAGACGAAGCACAGGAACCTGGGAAAAGCCAAGAAGAGCGTATGGCTCAGCAGAACAGAGTGTTCTCGGGAATGAATTCAAGCACGCAATAGGCAATCTAACACTAAAACAAATTGCAAAATTATCACCTTTTAGAACGCAACGAAAAAGAAATAAGTGAAGTCCTTTCATTTATAGTAATAATGTCTTTTTAGCAAACAAGTGGCACAAGCGATAGCTAAGAGTTATCTATAGTTTATTTTGTTTATTTAATCGTTAAACTCCTCGTGAACTTCGACTCAATTCCGCTGAATATCTATCTTTATGCCTAATAGACTAAATGAGGGGCAGATCACAGTCACCGGGCAGCTAATTTTGCTGCACCATAATAATTGTTCAGCTAATTTTGCTAGCACCATAATAAAACTCACCGACGGTGATAAAATTTGTTTAACATAGATTGTTTTCTGGAAAAATTGACATCAAAAAGTTTCGAAATTTGCAAAATATACGATTGTTGCATTTTTCGTTTTTTCAACGTCAGTTTGGTCAACTTTTGGTTTTTTTCAGCAAAGATTTCTTCTGAACAATATAACTCTTGTGTCTTTGTCATTGTTTACATCATTCTTCAAGAACTATTCAACGGGTTTTGTGTGACTAATTTTCGTCCAAATTAATTATTTTGGTCCAAATGTGTGCTAACTATGACAATACACAGGTAATGATTCTCAAATCCACAAAATTAGGAGAAGTTTTTCATTTTGAGGACCAAATTTTTAAAATCAAATTGACATTCTCAGATTCATTTGTTCTAAGGCTTTAAACAGTTTACTTTTTTCAGAATGAATTTCGCATATGTCTATACTATAAATTCCTTTGCAACAAACCATTACATTTGAGAAGCGTAATATTCTATTTATCTCTTTTCAGACTTTTAACTAATGCTTAATATAGTTTTTATAATTCATCATTTTTATTTTAATCGCAAATCAGAGGAAAAACTTTTGTTAACTAATTTCTTCCTGATTTTTCATGAATCGGCTAATAAAATAAAGATAATTTGCTTTTCGTGTTTCAAGTTTTTTTTGTATTTTAAAGAAGAAAGAAGATAAGAAAGAAAGTGTTTTATGATTCTAGGATGCACATGCTGACTGTAACGGCTGCTCTCCTATCAAAGTCAAGGAAAACTTTACACCGCCCAGTTCGTTTCAGCGGTTTCAAATCTGTCCGGATATTGTGTTTTTGCAGTTAACTTTTCTGAACTGTATTATCCGCTATACTGTAGATTACCGTTGCATTACTTGTTGCTCAATTAGTCTCAATAACTAACGGCTCAGCTTTGCTGCATAACAAACTTGTTTCTCTCAGAATAACAAAATAATTCAAATTGAAACAATCAAATTTTTGTTGAGTTTTGTTAATAACTCTATTTATAAACAGAATATAGGAATTCCCGTTCGTACAAATTGTAGCCCTATAGGTTGGCTATAACTATGCAAAGTGTCAACCTGCTGCAGTAAGCAGTTGTAAAACAGGATATCTTACCAGTTGCAAATCTGATAATAATAATATTTTTCAAAGTTCAGAATTAGCAAGTCTCTCTATTGGTTTCAATAACACCAATGTTGAACTAGAGTAGGCTTTGTTAAAGCCAGTAAAAGAAACTGACTATGTGCTTTGCACAAAGTTTCTCTTACTTAGGAACTTTGTTCCTCAGAAAGAAAGTTTTGAGAATATCAAAGTTAATTCTCTTTTCACAAGTCAAAGTAAAGTTAAAACTGTACAATCACTAATATGATCTACAGAAACAAGACACAGTAACAAGTAATTTACCGCTCAAGAAAGTGTGCTTCAATACGCACTGTATGTCAGTTTAATATAACCAAAATTGCAGATTTCAACTGATTTTTGGTAGTTTTTCAAGTTCTATTTATACTGCCGTACATGTCAAAATTGCATCTCTGATTGGTTGTAGATTACTATGTCGTAAGATTCTCTGAATGCACTGAAGTTGGGGTTCGGGATACCTTATACGGTGCCCCGCACTCTCTGAATTAGTATGAAAATCGCAAAATTCATCGAATCTGGCTTACCAAGTTGGGTATCTCTTGCTCCGTTTGAGCTAAATTTGTGCGATTGTGAACACTTGAATACGTGGCAATAATAGCGTAATTAAAATTTGAGTTTCTGTTTCACTTCATATATGACGATTACGTACTAATAATAGTTGCTAAATATAAATGTTGAACAAAATGAACAAATCCGTATGACTTCGATAGAATGTAGCATTAAATTTCGCTTGTCACGCTATTCTAGCTTTAAGGCTTGAAATGGCCTTGAAGCGCTATTCAATTTGATTTCTGAGTTATTAAGCTCAGCCGCAATATCGCCGGCCCTGTTTTCCATCGCGAAAACATCTTTTCCAGGTAGCACTGGGGCGAGCTTCACTACTGGTCTCTTGTACACTCCGTCGTTCGTTCGAACTATAGCTGATCGAATCACACCGTCAGACCCATCGATGGTCTCCGCAACTCGACCTAGATTGTAATATCCACGTTTATCGCTGTCTTCGATCAACCAAACGAGATCGCCTTCTTTAAGGGTTTCGTTCGACGTAGATCGCCATTTTTGTCGATTATTCAGAGTCGGCAGATATTCTTTACGAAATCTGTCCCATATGAGATTTGCATAGGATTGTGTCTGTCGAAAGAGCTTTCGATGATCGACAAATTTTTCTGCGCATGGTAGATAGGGTAAGCAAACGTTCTTGTTACCAAGCAAGAAGTGATTGGGGGTCAGTGCTTCTAAGTCATTAACATCTGAACTGACTGGAGTCAAAGGTCTTGCGTTCAATGTCTGCTCAACAATACACATCGTTGTTGAAAGAACGTCCTCGGTGACTGATCTGTTCCCCAACACTGCATACATTGCTTTCTTGCAACTTCTCACCAACCGCTCCCATACTCCTCCAAGGTGAGGTGCTGCGGGTGGGTTGAACTTCCATCTGATCCCTCGTTGAATTAGATGTTCTTCGATCCCTTCTTTGTTCCATGCCGCAACGTACTCTGCAAAATCTCTTTCAGCTCCAACAAAATTTGTCCCATTGTCGCTGATGATCGTATTCGGTTCGCCTCTACGAGCAATAAATCTCATTATTGCATTGAGACAACTATCTGTGTCCAACTTGGGTACCACTTCTATATGCACCGCTCTCATAGTTAGACATGTAAAGAGACAACACCATCACTTTTCGTTCCTTCGCCCGATCTTCACAATGAAAGGACCAAAGTAGTCAACTCCAACATTGGCAAAGGCTGTTGAAGCATCTAACCGCTCTTCGGGTAGACCTGCCATTACTGGTGCTATCGTTTGCGCTCTGCCCTTTCTGCAGGTAACGCACTTGTTCTTGATTGATCTTAAGGCGTTTCGTATGCCTAGTATCCACATCTTCTGCTGAACAATGTTTCTTACATGCTCAGTGCCCTCGTGTTGATTGTCCTTGTGCTCGTTTCGCAAGAATAATTCAACCGCATGATGTTTCCAATGTAGCAAAATTGGATGCTTTGCATTGAAGTCCAATTGGCTCTTGCCTATTCTGCCTTTTGCTCGAATAAGTCCTTCCTCATCTAGGAAAGGTGAAAATTGTAGGATTTTGCTGCCTTTTGGAATTTCCTTTTCAGTTTCCAGAGATTTCATCTCTTCACCAAACTGTTCTTGTTGTAGTAGTTTGAAGATCGTTGCTTTTGCTTTTTCTCTCTCTTCAATGCTAACTGTGAGTGTTGCTGGTTTGTGTTTGTTCAATGCTCGCTGTACGTATGCCACTGTATTTACTAGTCTATTGAAATTGCTGAATCGTTCCCACTGGATAACAGCTTTCTTCTCTTCAGCCTGTATCATGAATACTGATGAGGGTATATTCTCTTCATCTGATGCAAAGATTAGGTTCACTTGCTCTGGCCACTCGCTTTCTGGTCGTTTTAACCAGGCCGGCCCAGTAAGCCACTCACTCCTCTTGAGTTCCTCAATGTTGATTGCTCTGGTGCCAATGTCCGCTGGGTTGTTAATACCGCTGACATGTTTCCACTGTGAAACATCAGTTGTATCTAGTATCTCAGCTACTCGATTGGCCACAAACACTTGTTGTTTGCGATGGGAACTGTGTATCCACTGCAATATCGTAGTTGAGTCTGACCAAAAACTGCAACTATTTATCCTCATTTCATGTTCCTTGACTATCTGTTCTTTCAACCTCACTGCCATGACTGCCGCTTGCAACTCCAATCGTGGTATTGAAAGATGCCTCATCGGTGCCACTCTGCATTTTCCAATGACAAATGCTAAGTCAGCTGAGTATTCTTTTGGTTGTGAACGTAGATAGGCCACTGCACACATCGTGTCTTCAGATGCGTCAGCAAACACATGAAGTTCGGTTTTGTCCCTCTCTCTGTTGAAGTATCTTCTATCGATGCTTGTTTCAGCCACTATTGGAAGTTGTTCTTTCCATCTCAGGAATTCTTCTTCTTCACTAGGCTCCACTTCGTTGTCCCAATGTTGTCCATTCTTAGTCCAGATGCCTTTCAGAAGTCGTCTCATGTGAACACTGAACGGAGCAAACAATCCGATCGGGTCGAATACTGAAGATACCAGTGACAGAATCTTCCTCTGGGTTATAGGTGCTTCAACTTCCTTGTTTGTACCTCTGCATACTTGAAGACTGTCATCAGCAACGGTCCATTGTAGTCCTAGCACTGAGGATCCCTCCGTACTGGGTTCCACTTCGACTTGCTTTGTGTTGCTGATTGACTTCAAGTCTTCTGGGATTGCTTTGGTAACTGCATCGTTGTTGCTTATCCACTTCTTCAATTCAAATCCATGTCGTGAGAGAAGAGGTTGTAGTTGATTGAAGACTTCAATTGCTTCTTCAGGGGTTTCTACCGATTTGATGAAATCGTCCATGTAGAAGTTGTTTTGTATTGCCTTTGCTGCAATCGGATACTCCTTTTCGTTGACCAGTCCCACTCGCTTGAGAGCATAGTTTGCACAAGTTGGAGAACTCTTAGCTCCGAATACGTGACGCTGATATTCGTATATCTGAACAGGTTCGTTAGTTCTTGGACGCCTTAAAAACCTCAAGCAACTTCTATCCTGTTCAGGAACTTGCACTTGTAGAAACATCGATTCGATGTCGGCTGTTAGGGCTATTGCTCCTTCACGGAATCTGAATATTGTTCCAATCAACCCATGTAGCAGATCAGGTCCTGCTAGTAGCTTATCATTTAGGCATACTTCTTTGTACTTTGAGGCAGCATTGCAAACACGTCTTACTTTGCCAGGCTTGTTCGGGTTTAGCACTGGATGGTGTGGCAAATACCATTCTTTCCCGAAGTTGCCTTTCATTTCGGACTCGTCCAATATCTTTACGAATCCTTTTTCTACGTCTGTATCTATTGACTGTTGATACAAATTCTTCAAGTTTGGGTCCCTTTGGAATCTTCGCTCCAGTGAGTAAAGCTGACCCAGGGCTGAGCTGTAGTTGTTCGGTAGGATTGGCTCTGGTTCACTCCACAGCATTCCCACTTCGTACCGCTCGCCTGTGAACTTCGTCGTACTCTCTAGCATCTTTTGTGCCTGCAGTTCCTTTTTTGACTGACTGACGACGTTGATTTTGGAAGCATAGGTTTCTATGTCCCACCAGGTTTGGATATTCTCAGCCAATTTCACATCTTCAGTGAAGGCGAAATGACAAACATTTTGTCTTCTTTTGCCCGTCATGGGTCCACTGACTACCCATCCTAGCTCTGTTAGAACGGCGAAAGGTTCACTTCGTTTTCCTATCTTGTAGTCCAATGGTCGTTGTAGCTTATAAGCATCTTGACCAAGGATGATGCCAACTTCCATCAAGTTGAAGCTTTTGTTGGGTAGAACACTCAAGTGGTTGAAGCTTTGCTTCAGCTTGTTGTAGTTGTAGTTTGTGTTTCCCAAGGAGATTGACGGGTGTGCAAACGCTTCGATTGAATGCACCTTTGAGTGTAGTCCCTTTATTTTTAGAGGAACCTTTTCTGTCTTCAGATCCTTCGTTCCGTGTATGCCAGCTATGTTGAGCGTCACATCGGTGCCTTGGGCTCGTAACTTCTCTTGCACACTTTGATCGATGAATGAAACCGTTGATCCACTATCGAGGAAAGCATATGTGTTCAGCCTGTTGCCACCGCTCTGTATTGAGACAGGAACTATCTGAAGAAAGCTAGTAACTTCGTTACTCTGGTTGATTGTTGCTGCGCTTACGTTGACTGCATGATTGCCCTCGTCCATTTGGTTTTCTGAGTGTAGCAATCGGTTGTGCTTCTTGATGCATCCATTGATGCCGCACGCATTGACTTTACAATCTTTGATTGCATGTCCTTTGCCTAGACATCCGTAACATAAGCGTTGCTTCCTCACTGCTGCGTACCGATCATTCACACTCATGTTTCTGAATAGTGGACAGTTCCATATTTTATGAGTGCCATCAGCTAGTGGACAGTGATCACTTTGCGTTTGCTTCGTTTCTTTCACGTTCGAACTTGCACTAAAGTTCGATGTTTTCGAGAACCGTTTGTCTCTATTCGTGCTTCTTCGGTCTTCTTCTCTTCGCTCTCCCTTGAAAGCTGAAAACCCTTCGTGCACGAATGCTATCCCTGATAGCCATTTTTCAAAGAAAATCAGATCAGGCCAATCTTCATCTTTATCATCAACATAGAACCACCACTTCTCTTTGAGAACTTGGGGTAGTTTATCTACTGCCATATAGAGTGTCGAGCTTGATTGCAGATCACCAATCTGCTTGTACTCTTTGAGCACATTCACAAAGTTCGAAACAATAACTGAGAAACTGATCAGACCTGTTGAGTCGTGTGGTTTCACCTGACTTGCTTTGCGAAGACTCTCCAATTGTGCATCAATGATCACATGAGGCCTTCCAAATTTCCTCTCCAGAATGCTCCATGCAGCACCATAGAACTGTCCAGAATAGCCCATTCCAGAGATTGCTGACCTTGCCTTGCCTGTCAGTAGAGTCTTCAGATGGCTCATCTTCTCTGAGTCTGGTATTGGTCGTTGATCCACTGTAGCAATGAACATACTAGACCACTCCGGCCATTCGAGAGGGTTTCCGTCGAAGTTGTTCAACTTCAGCTTTGGTAGGCTACTACTACCTGAATAGCCAGTGTTGTATCGTAATAGACCAGCTCTGGGGGAAACGTCTCGGTCTTCAACACTTGAGGATCGGTCTCGTGAACTGCGATATCGTGAGAAGTGACTTTGCCTGTTCACTTCAGGGGTTACTTCGAAGCGAGTTGTTGATCGATCTGGTGTATGAAGGTTGTCGATTCTGCTGGCCCAGTCAGAGACATCTCTTTTCTTGGGGGTCCAGTTGAAAGGCGATTTGTCTCGAGCACCAGTTGATTGGGAACGAGCATCATCGTTCTCTAATGCTGTTCTCTTCACTTTGCGCTCTAGCTCACGCTCTTCCTCCAGCAGTTGATGCTTGGTTTCCAGTTCCTTCATTTGCATTTCCAGCTCTAGCTTCCTTCGCTCGAACCGTGCTTGTTCGAGTCGCATCTTGGTTTCGAACTCGATATCGAATTTCTTCATCCTTTCCTCTCGCCTTTGCTTTGCTGAAGATGTTTCCGAAACATTCTCCGTTTCTTGGCCACTTGCTGTTGCCCCATTTTGCACCGTTTGAGCAACTGGGTCGTCCGTTTGGTAGTTGTTGCTCTCGCTGTCATTCACTGCTTGGGTTGCGTTGCTTTGCTCTGCATTCATTTCCGGTTGCGTGCCTTTGCTTATATATGCAAGCCAATGATAGTCCAAACTTGCTTTGCACTGCCTTGCTTCTTTCAGATGCTGTTCAACGAAATTAGCTTGATAGGGCACAAGCTTGTTTCGACGCTGCAGTTGCTTGGGTATTTCTTCCTCTAGAAGGTGAACAGTCTGTTGGTAGAGGACCTTTAGTTTGTTGGGTCGATCTGAATCTTCAATTATTTTGTAGCCAATCCCTGTTTTGGTGTTCACTTCTTCCCGTAAATCTTGGAGCTTCTTGTCGTACCTTTGAGCTGTTGATTGAAGCTCCTCTCTGCTGATTGTGTTTGGATTGCCTGATTGCCTTTTGCTTTGCTTGCTCCTTTTAAGCGAGGTTAGTTCTTCAACGTAACTTGTGAAGTGCACTCGCAACTTTCGCTCTGCCTCACTGGTGTTGCGCTGTTGATTTATTTGATTCTCTCTGGGGGGCGCCTTCGGCACTCTCTTCATCAGATTGGACAGCAGTTTACCTTCCACTGTCCGGGTCGGCGGACCAAATGTAACGGCTGCTCTCCTATCAAAGTCAAGGAAAACTTTACACCGCCCAGTTCGTTTCAGCGGTTTCAAATCTGTCCGGATATTGTGTTTTTGCAGTTAACTTTTCTGAACTGTATTATCCGCTATACTGTAGATTACCGTTGCATTACTTGTTGCTCAATTAGTCTCAATAACTAACGGCTCAGCTTTGCTGCATAACAAACTTGTTTCTCTCAGAATAACAAAATAATTCAAATTGAAACAATCAAATTTTTGTTGAGTTTTGTTAATAACTCTATTTATAAACCGAATATAGGAATTCCCGTTCGTACAAATTGTAGCCCTATAGGTTGGCTATAACTATGCAAAGTGTCAACCTGCTGCAGTAAGCAGTTGTAAAACAGGATATCTTACCATTTGCAAATCTGATAATAATAATATTTTTCAAAGTTCAGAATTAGCAAGTCTCTCTATTGGTTTCAATAACACCAATGTTGAACTAGAGTAGGCTTTGTTAAAGCCAGTAAAAGAAACTGACTATGTGCTTTGCACAAAGTTTCTCTTACTTAGGAACTTTGTTCCTCAGAAAGAAAGTTTTGAGAATATCAAAGTTAATTCTCTTTTCACAAGTCAAAGTAAAGTTAAAACTGTACAATCACTAATATGATCTACAGAAACAAGACACAGTAACAAGTAATTTACCGCTCAAGAAAGTGTGCTTCAATACGCACTGTATGTCAGTTTAATATAACCAAAATTGCAGATTTCAACTGATTTTTGGTAGTTTTTCAAGCTCTATTTATACTGCCGTACATGTCAAAATTGCATCTCTGATTGGTTGTAGATTACTATGTCGTAAGATTCTCTGAATGCACTGAAGTTGGGGTTCGGGATACCTTATACGGTGCCCCGCACTCTCTGAATTAGTATGAAAATCGCAAAATTCATCGAATCTGGTTTACCAAGTTGGGTATCTCTTGCTCCGTTTGAGCTAAATTTGTGCGATTGTGAACACTTGAATACGTGGCAATAATTGCGTAATTAAAGTTTGAGTTTCTGTTTCACTTCATATATGACGATTACGTACTAATAATAGTTGCTAAATATAAATGTTGAACAAAATGAACAAATCCGTATGACTTCGATAGAATGTAGCATTAAATTTCGCTTGTCACGCTATTCTAGCTTTAAGGCTTGAAATGGCCTTGAAGCGCTATTCAATTTGATTTCTGAGTTGTTAAGCTCAGCCGCAATACTGACACCAATATTCTTTCCCAACTATCCTACACTGACAAGTTTTACAGAAAAAGAATTGACTTACTGGAAAGCTTTGCAATACCACTGACAGCAAAAATTGCTCCTCTTATTAAATTTTACTCCCCTGATTTTCGAGACTCAACCATTAGGAAAGAACGATAGTGCGTAAAGTCACACTGGCACACGTAGGTGAACACAAAAAATACTGTTTTTTATCTTGGTTGTAATGAAATTAGACTTCGCTTTCTTTTCTTTAACGACTTTTAAAACTTTGTTAAAATGTTCATTTTTTTTCAGATCAGTTGATATCTCTCTTTTGCTTTTTAACAACAAAAAAGTTTTAGTTTCTTGACTTCAAATTCAAGAAACTATACTTTAAATAAAAATTTTATCTTCAGTTTTTTTCAAGTCTTCAGTATCAGTCAGTAAAATCACAGGCCTTGGATACTCACAATACACTCAACACCTTTCGTTTTTGATCGATCCACTGCAACAAACAGAGAACCAATTTTATTTTAATTTGGGAGAAAATGTAATCATTAACGCTTTTTCACAACGAATGTCCGATAAGCAAGTGAAAAATTCATGTCTCAAAAATAATTGATATATCCGTTTCCATTTTGATTTTTTCCTCTTTAAGCTTTCAGACAAGGGTGAGAATAATAGCGGTCAGAATACTATGTGCGCTTGCATTTTGCCAAACTTCTTTGTTTAATTTAGTACAATTGCGCCCAAGATGAGGTGTGCAACCCAAGGCACTTGCAATCAGACTGACTTTCGTCGCACATAGGGGAAACCAGGCCATGTAGACCAAAATTTGCTCTGATAACACCCACTTGAGTTGCGTACGAGTGGTGTCAAACCCACCTGAATCGCGCACTGGTGCTGCCAGACCCACTAGGTAGACGCAGTAATCATTGGTATAAAGTATTGTTTGCAGAAAAACAAACCTCATTTTTTGTATGTGTTTTTTGAGTTCTTGAGTATAAAATATTAGCTCCAGACAAAAAATTCAATTTAACGGTAATTACAAAAAACTTAGTCTTCAGCGTGGTCTTTGATGTTCATCAAGTAAAGTTGAGAAGCGCTCGTCAAAAAACGGTCCCCTCGAGGATTAATTATGTTTTCTTTTTTTCAGCGGACTGGACGTTTTCTCCCTGGAACTCTTGGTTCTGAGCAGAATCTTGGCGGTGACCCTGATCAGACTTCCCAGACCGTAGGTTGAGCGCTGATCAAACCGTGCAGACTCCGGATGGGACCCTGGTCAACTTTCCAGACCAAAGACAGTCCTAACAGACTATGTTGAAGGGTCGGATTTACCCCCCGTGCGCAACCCTAGTCTGTCTGATTAGAACTGGCTTGGGTTGCGCTCCTCATCCTGGGCTACAATAGCATTTGCATTAACTAAGCAAGGGTTATGGGAAAGAAACTGAAAAATGTTGCAGAGAAAATATTCAGAAAGCGGGATATTTCCTATTATACCCCCCCCCCCCCCCCATTTTAGTGGTCAGATAAACTATGACCCCTCCAACCAATCATGTCAAGTATTCCATAATAGAGGGGTTATAATTTTATCTGGAACTATAATGGGAAAGACCCCCAAAATCGTGTGCTTACGGGTCTCAGAAATGCAATCTGGTCAGCTTCGCCTGTCAAATCTGGATAAAGAAGACCTCCTTGTTCTGAAATAACGAAGTTAATAATTAACCTAGCTCTTAAAAAACGGGTCAGTTATTAAATTCGGAGTGTCTGCAGTGTCTGAATTTGAAACATTCATAGACAGAAGGCGACCACCATTAAGCTCCGTCATTTATAGAACTATTAAAAAAAGCTTATTTTAATAAGTTTATGAGTTATTTGACTCTGAATAAATCACTTCAATATTCCGGCTATAACTTTGTCACTTTGTGCTTAATATGCGATCCAAAAAACGTCAATTTAGGCCTTGTGTTTTTTGTGTGGTCTTTGATATGGTATCTAAGATACCATAAGAACCATACATGACTTTGATATGGTATCTAAGATTGATTTATGGTGGTCAGCCCGGGTAAGCATCTCAAACCGATGCCCGGTTTTCGATAAACGCTCGATAATTATTCTCAAAATCTTAGTGACTACAATTAAAGTCACGTAACATACATCTTCAGTTCAAACGTGTTTGTTTATCAATTTATAGTCATGTCAATTATGCTCAAGGGTGGTTTTGTCCAGTGGCAAATATTCACCTAACAAATCAAAAATTTGATTTTACCAAGTATCCATACGTGTGAGCTTAGTGAATTAAAAAGTAAATAATAGATTCGAATTTGTTGAACTCAGAAAAGAAACCCTCAAACAATTTAGTTTGGCGATAAATCAATGACACCAATTAATTTAAATGCATCGTTTGCATTGAAGTATTATATTGCAATTGGGGCTTAATCACTCTCCGCTTGTTCGCGGATGGTTGTCAATTTTAATTTTTCTCTAATGACCATATAGTAAGCAGATTGGTATTGTTGATCAAATTTCCTCAAACTATGGTCGAGGTTTCAACGCTAAAACTGCTACAAATAGATTTCTGAGAATGTTTTAAAAGATAAATGTGGTTAAAAAATCACCAATAAAAACTGCAAATCTTTCAAAAAATTTACCGCATTCAGCGCTGAAAATTGTAGGCACCTCGCCTTTTTTCACCCCTATTCATCGCAAAACTTAGATTATTCTGCGTTGAAACCTCAACCTGTGAACTCTTATCTACCTTCACAAAAATCACGACATCCTGTCCAGTCATAATCGTCTTTGCTCCATTTTACCCAAACTCTCTCAGTTTTGTTGATAGGTTGACATGCACCCCCATTAATGGCGGTTTCAGGAAGACATTCTTGGTAACTGTATCCCTTGAACTCAAATGAGCTATCCACAGATACATTAAAGAATTGCCTCTCTCCGAAAAGTCCATCAACCCTCTTATGGTTTATGCCACACACATTGGGTTCCGAGTCACTCTGAATGTCTCTTTCGGTGAATCCCTCCTGACATTGAGGAACGGATGACTTCTGCAGACCTATGTAGATGCAGGTTTTGTCTTGGACGATGTTGTCGTTATCATGTCCTCCGAAGGGTATCTGGTTGAGTTCCATCAACCCAATATTGTTAAGTTGACAGAAATTCCGATCACAGTAATTGCACGATTTGCATTGAACTGTTAATAAAAAATGTCAACATAAACATCACATAACACTAAAAACAATTTAGGGTAAATTAATTATCAAATACAGGTAAATTTTCCTAGAAATTAGTGGCAAACCAGTTTACAGTACTTGCTTTGAATTAAATTTACCATTAAATTTTATTTGTAACTTGAGGGTTGAATATGCAGCACTTTTAGAGCCACAGTTTCAGTTGTTTAAAGAACTACTGGACTGAACGTCAAGTCCTAATAAGTATTGATTCAGTGAAATTGCAAGTCTTGGATCGGTACTGTATCAGAGCTCTTATCATGTCACTTTTAAGACTTGGCAAGTCTTGAGTCAAGTCTTAATCACAATTTTAGTGTTGTTTCTCTGTGACTTCGTAACAAAGTAAAAGGTCGCCATTTACAATGACTTGCCATCAAAACAGTCCAAAGTGAACATTACGACGCAGAGGTATACCCCAAAATTTCCGCCTTAATAAAATTGGCTCGAAAATTAGATACATTCAATGACCGAAATTAGGAGACATCCTTTGTAGCTTACTTTTCACAAAAGGGTTCCGTCAATTTTGCGAAATAAAAGAACACTCGGAACGAAAAGTAGGTTACAAGTCTGGTAGCACGTTTCCGCTCAATTTAGGTATCTATTATTCGCGCGCATTTTGAACATGCAATAAGCACTTTAATGTAGATTTAATTGAAGCTTTCAAAGTGTTTTAAATACATGCAACTACAAAAACTGTTTTTTTCCCAAAAAATCCCTCGCACATCAAAGGCTTTGTATATCAATGTGGGACTGGCCGATTTTAATAAGTAGTAATAAATATTACAAATAAGTAGTAATAAGTAGTAATAAAGTCCTATAAGTATTAATAAAGTAGTAATAAAGTACTACTAATAGTAATAACTTAGGCTTAATTAAATAAATAGTATTTTAGTTAAGCTTAATTGCGGATTATATGCGAAATCAGGCAACAATGCGTGAGAAAAATCGATACATAAAGGGAGCAGTTGCGTGATACAAGCCGTGCGAAAAGTAGGTTGTAAAGTTTATACTTGTATTTCACGGCTAGGATTAGGACACTTTTGCGAAAAGGGGTTGCTAATTTCCCTTCTGTTTTGCCGGTTTCCGCTAAAGTAGCTATTTTCCGCAACAGTGTTCCATTTTCAATGTATTTACATAGTAAAACCGAACACGAGATACACACATCGGGCATATCTGCCCGAGACGATTTAGGTATACCTCTGCGTCGTAATGAAAAAAAGCATAAAAAACACGAGCTCCTTCAAATGTTTGCTTGAAGAGTAAAAATCTCTCTGATATCGCCAAGATATACTAATCATAGCCACTCCATTCTACCCATTGAAAATAAAATTGGTTGCCAGATGGGTTTATGGGACATTTCAAGTTGGTTGATGTTTATAACAGAAATGGCGTGGTCAGATTAACCAATTTCTCATAAAAAAAAACTTTAGCTGAACTATTTTAGCTAATTTGAACTACATTAATTAAAACCCATTTTGTCCCCCTTTGCTTATTAATTGCGCAATTATGAAGATTTGACAAGTCTGGATCTGGACTTGAATCAAAACTTGCAAAGTCTCGGCAAAGACATGACTTAGACTTGACCAAGACTAGGTCTTGAACAAGTCTTGACAACACTTCAGAAGTCTTAAGACTTGAAATAAGACGTGTTCAGTACTCATTGGTGAATTCAAGACATTTATTTGACATGCACCCCCATTAAAAGGGAAGCATGTGAACGAAGAAGTATTGATCAAAACTTAAAATTTGTTCAGGGCTACAAAGACTAGTGACTGACATTGACTGGATGTTTCCTTTTTTTGATTTTCTGCCTTCTCCGCATGTTCATAAAATCAATTTTACAAGTTGAATGTAGACCACGATTTAGAGTTACTTTCTATTACAATATAGTTTTGAAATTCCGTTTTTTAAATCCAATCTGCCCAACAAAATCAGTTTTGATCTTCATAGGTTTATGATTCTTTGTGTCCACATGAATGACCTGTGACTACGCACGTAACTTCGAAATTGCTGTGCTCCACAATTTGATGGGTTTATTTGTTATATCTAGATGATGAACATCAGATTATATCATATTATATTACAATTGCGTTTTTACCTCATTTTTCTAACATTCCTCGGTTAGAACATAGTAGGGTACAAATTAGTCGTTCCGAAGAGAATTGTATCAATTTATTTCTCCGAGCAGCAAAAAACTAGTTGAATGAACTCAAAAAACTAAACTCAGACTTTCAATTTCAGGATTGGTTCTGGTCACCACGAACACTAATTTTGACAGGAAGGCAAGCAATGAGCGGTAAAAACAAAGCGTGAAGAGATGTTCATCCCCCACCCTGAGTCTCCTGCTATAAAAAAAACAATTCTCAAAAATTTGGCGAGTGACACTTCTCTGTTTGCCAATTCTCTGTTTGTCGAACGTCGCTTTCAGTTGTTTATTAGTCCTCAAAGACTTTTTCCTTTCTCAAATTCTGCTTCCTGCATTTGACCAAACTTGCCAATAGTCAATATTTCAAGTTGCAGTTCAGGTCAGAGTTGAACAAAGTTATCCTTTAATGACAATATGGGTATATAGTTTCCCTCTGGTTCCGATAATGACTAAACTTTTCTCCCTGAAAATCTTGAATTTTGCTTTGTCTTTCCTTCAGCACGTTAGGAATTGAGCACTGCGAAAAAAAATTAAGACTTTTTTCAATTAGTGGTATAACGTGAAACGTTTAACGTGAATGTACTTTAGATTTTTTTAAAGTGAAACGTTGTACCAGGGGTGATGCTTGGCAAACGTGATTCGACAAATATATCTTCACTGTGAATTCTGGGTCTTTAAACAAAGGGATCGGAATAGTATTTTTGTCCTAGCATTTCAAATCATGAACTCGGGATTTCAAGACAAAAACTCGATAATTTACGTAAAAAATCCGGTAATAATAATGAGAAAAATAATAAAAATAATAATAATAATGATAATAATAATAATAATTATTATTATTATTATTATTATAACAATAATGATAATAATATTAATAATAAAAAGATAATAATAATGATAATAATAATAACAATAAAAATAATAATAATAATAATAATAATAATAATAATAGTGATAATAAAAATTATAATATTAATATTCATAATAAGAGTAATAACATTAATAATGGTAACAATAAAATAATAATAATAATAATAGTAATGATAATAATAATAATAATTATTATTATTATTATTATTATTACAATAACAATAATGATAATAATATTAATAATAAAAAGATAATAATAATGATAATAATAATAACAATAAAAATAATAATAATAATAATAATAATAATAATAGTGATAATAAAAATTATAATATTAATATTCATAATAAGAGTAATAACATTAATAATGGTAACAATAAAATAATAATAATAATAATAATAATAATAATAATAATAATAATAATAATAATAGTAATAATAATAAAAATAATAATAATAATAGAGATGATAAAAAATATAATGATAATAATAATAATAATAAAAATAATAATGGGATAAATAACAAAA
>NC_134472.1:28757520-28789652 GCF_964194025.1 Convolutriloba macropyga
TCCCGTTCAGGACAGACCCTTGAACACCCGTTAACAAATATATGCTTTTAAAAATGTCGTCTTCTGAATTTCTAACTAGGCCAACAGTGAGGGGGATCTGTCGCCCAGAAGATCGAACAAATTTAATTAAAACCAACATCGAAGGTTTAAAAGAAAATGATGAAGCAAGCGCTACCTTGTCTCTTTTCTGAGTTTTTCCCCTCGTCCACTCTTGCAGGCTGTTAAAAGTGCTTTGTACCAAAAGACGTTAAATTGAATAGAGAACACCAGCACAAATGTAGAATCCACAGTAAATAGATGCAACTCTCAATCAACTAACAACTTGAGACAAATTCAACTGCAAAATCTTCTATAAGTTCAAAATTTTATCGTGATTCACTCGAAATATAATTAACCAAGTTGCTCACAGTTTCCTAACTGGTCTTGCAACTTTACTGACTGTTTTAAGTTTAGTCCCACTAAACCAACTGCTCACTAGCTCAGTATTTTCTCTCTCTCTCTCTCTCTCAACTTATACACGATAAGCTGATTGCAACTTTTTCTATTTGCCTAACTTTATCTTATCTTAATTAAATACACTTTTAGAACTTAAGTAAACACCGTAAGTCATTTTGACTGATTGATACATCCGCAGGAGGGGTTCTCCTCACTAAACAAACAGATTAACGTCAAAGTCCGCGGTCCTTATCGCTCTTATTTGCGCACACAAATTTGGCGCCAAGTCAATTTCCTCGCTTTTGTTATCCAAAGACTATTGGTCTCCATGTGTAAATATACCGCTAATTCATGCTCGCTAAAGCTAAAATAATGGCTTGGTATGCTTTTCCCAGCATTCTGTGCAATTCCCCATACAAAAATTAGTCAGAAACCAAAGTTTCCCAAAAACCCAAAAATTTGACCTCTAGAGGTCAATTAGGGGTCAATAGTCAAGGATGAAGGGTCACTTTGGTAAAAATAATTATTGGCACGGAAAGTCCTACCATAGTTACACCTACTCACCAATTTTTATCACCTAACTCCTAATAGAACACGAGCAATGACCGCGCACACTTTTCAACGACCTCCCGGATGACCCCAAATTTCGAAACTTAATAACTTGCGAAGTAGTAGTCAAAACGTCTTCGGATAAAGTTTTCTAGTAACTATAGGGTGCCACCAACTTGCCTGCCAAGTTTCATGACCAACGGATCAGCCGTTGCGAGTCGTTTGCAATTTGAAAATTTTTAACGAGTCGTGGGTGCCGAAACCCGAAAAATCTGAGTTCGTCAAAATTGACCGGGGTGGTTATTTTTTGTCACTAACTGTCTCAGGTTATCATATTAATACCATTTTGAAAGTCATTCGGCCGCTCAAAAAGGCCAATTTCTGGTTTTCGGCACTCGGGTCGTCCCGAAGCACCGACTTCCGGTCGGAATCTGGGAATGAAAATATCACCAATCGAAAGCCCTTGAAAAGTTACACTAACCCTCTAAAAATCATAGGGCTACTACCAATACTCCACGAGCAATTCAAATTTTACGTTCCGCAGCACGGGCGTGCGCTAGTTCCGTGCAGGTTGGTGTGGGGTCAAATGCGACCTCAAAATCGGATTCTCCGTACCCAAATTAGTCTATCCCCCAAATTTCAGGTCAATCCGACTTCAACTTTAAATCCTAGAAATTACTATTTCAATTTCAGTGTTAACTATTTTTAGTGAAAACTGCCTATTCTTATTTCAAAATGCTAATAAATTTCTCCCACAACTTCCTAAACCCTTCCCATGATCATGTGCTACATGACTCTGGACTTAATACCCATTGCAACCCTTAGTTCCCCATGTATCATACTCGAACAGTCATTTTTTCGCTCAAAATATCGAAAACCTTCAAATCATGCCACTTCCGGTGTTAATAGCTCGGAGTTAGGTGGTCGGATTGGCCCGAAAGGTATACCAGCCTGAGAAGACCATTGGGTGTACATGCCATTAAAATTTGGTAAACGTCCGCTTAATATAACCTACATGGGGGGGGGCGGGAAACATCGGCTTGGTGGTATTTTCATAAAGTGAATAAGTGAGCATTTTATTTGCTTTAAACAAACATTTTCGCAATTAAGCTTCAGTCGTCAGATTATCGTTCTTACTACAAGTTCTTAAATCTATCCTTTATCGAAATGGACAGTCGTACATACTTCGAGATTATCCTGTACTTGCGTTCAGGGGTTTACCCCAGGAATTGTCATTGGGTCGAGAAAAACAGCATTCGCCGCCGAAGCCGAAAATTTTATACAAAAAATGGTCATTTATACTTGGTTGGGTCCGATATCCAGGTACTACATCGTTCAAATGCTCGTCCGAAGATATCTCAGATGCACCGTTCTAATGGCCACCTCCCCAGATACAAATTAATGCCGTTAGTTAGTCAAAAATTTAGTGTTATGCATCTTAAAGTATGGTGCGAAACGGTTATACGCGATTGTTCTACTTGCAATGATAATGCCATCTATCGCCACACTAGAGGACAGATGAATTTTATTTCACAGGAAGTCCTCGACCGAGTATGTCGCGAGATGGGTCTAGAGAAGAAGAGAAGATACTGTTATGAATTGTTTAAAAGGTAAGAAAATCATTTTTTCGTACATTAATTTCATAAATTACGACGTCCAATTCTTTTTAGTTGCCCTGAATTCGACACCTCGCAATACGAGCCTATTGCATTAGACGTTGCTCATCCTAAATACAATTGTGTTAGTGCCTGTCTGTCGACCATTATTACGGGAAACCGCACGCAGGCGGGTAAATTTGAAAAATTATTTGTCAAACTACGCACTGGGTCCGATAAGCACCTTTACGACAGACCCGGCAAAGTAATTCTATCTAAAGGGATCGAGGACGTCGAATTTATCAGTACAACAGACCTCAGACTATTTGCTCGACGCTTCCGTATTAATATTTATGTATATTATGACTCTGGCTACGATGAACAACCTTACTATCTCAGTCTAACTGGGACTCACAAGGGATTAATTCGAGGCGAAATATTTCTTAAATTCCAATTAGTGGAGGGTACACCGCATTGTCTGCTAATATACCGCTGCGACAAGAAACAAAGGCATGAAAGGTAAGGTAATACTTATTATACATACAACTTATTTATTACGTCCAGTATACTACTTATTTATTAACTTAAGTCCAGTTTTGCTTCCTTTTTTTAACTCCTCCTCATCTTTTTCTTCTTGTTCAACCATCAAGCGCACTGCAGAGGCCATTTCGGGGTCCTTTTTATCCAATTCGGCCAAGTCAATCCCCCCGTTGCCGCCATGCGCTGATTGACTTTCTTTACCTTCTTTTTCTTTTGTAATTTAATATCTTTTATTTGTTTCTTCTCGTTATCTTTTAGCGCCCGTACCATCTAAAAGCGGTATCTTTGCCGCCTGTACCACAGATAATCCCGGCTCGAAAAGTGAGCCTGGGGGAGAAGGAGGTGGCGCGGAGTCAGTTTCAGGGGACGTTTGACCCCGATTTCCCCTGTATGGAGAAAATTTCATCCCTTTTAGGACATTCTTTGTATTTTTAGTTCTTGCCATTTTAACTCCCGAACTATGCTATTTTGTTTATGTATACACCTCAGTTTAATCAGGTCTCCTATTTGTCTCGTCAATCTGTTTTGACAGTCTTTTATTACTAAACCTCAACCAATTGGTTATGCCTTTATCCGGTTTGTAACTTTGCTTACTTGTGTGCATATTTGTTTTAATGAGAATTTGGGGCACCATGTGTTTGCTTTCAAGAGAGTACTTAAATTTGTTCAATTTAGCTTTGGTGTTATTATCTTAATTAGATTGTCCTAATTGCGAGCTTTCTAAAGAGCCTACATACACACACTTTCGCCGCTTATAACTAACTATACTCAATTTCATGTTCGCTACACTCCCCCCTCTATTCTCATCGTACTCCCGAATGATGGCAAAACCTGCGAGCTAAAATAAATTATTAATACAGAAAAACGGCAAATAAATTTTCTGACAATAAAATTTTTTAAAGCAGTACTTAGTCTTCGTCGCTTGATGACAATCCCAATTCTTGTACTCTTACTTCCCTTCGCTCCAAGAGGGACAATTCCTCCAGCAGCGATCTTTCGCGCGCTCTGCATCGCTCCAACGCTCGCTTGATCTTGCGCTTGTATGCAATGTGCGCGTTCCTAAACGTGTTTGCACCTGGAGTGTTGCGTCTTCTCCCAACGCAGTACGCCACTCGTTGTCCAGTGGTTCTACTGGCCCAAGGGGGAATTTGCCTTTGGCCCCATCTAGGTACCCATCCCCTCACCGCAGCAGATCCTTCCACCGATGTTTCAGTATGCCTTGCATTTAAGGTGTTTAGGTTCTGTTGATCCCCTTGATCTAGATCATTAGCCGACTCATCTCGTTCTCTTACTTCAATTCTGCTCGCAGTGTTCACTTCACCCTCGCTGTCACTCCACGATCGTGGGCTGCTCATGGTTTGCTGTTTTGGTCTTAGTGAATTCTCTCCAGCTAGTGCGGATGCTCTTATCTTATCTCTTTGACAAATTCTCTTGTTTCTCAGTTTGTTTACTCAAGGTAAATATGGATGTTTAATTTGTGATAAGAGAACTTCACTCATTCTTGCCCATTGTTTAAACATCTCATTAATCACGCCATCTGTCAAGTAAGCCGTATTCTATATTTGCTCAATATAACCATTATTCCAATCAGGACGTCCAATCGTTGCCCAACCATAAATCAGCTCAATCATCAAACCGTTCAGCATTTCTCAAACGCAGTCATCTAGCAGAAACCCAAAATGTAAGGAAATTTTAACAATTTTCTTTTCTTATATACTGTAATTTGTGTGGTGATCCAAATCTTGTGTTTTTTTCATAACTCAACGCTCATTATTTATTTCAGGGACGCCTTCAACAACGGGACTCTGGCTTTCATCCTTCCTCATGGATTAACCAGCAAACCCTTTGATTTCCTTCCAGCTATGGACATTGATTGTATTCTGGTTCAGGTGGTTTCCAAAAGGCCTGTGCCAACTAATCCAGAAGAATTCTATCTACTAGACGTTTCGGTTATCCTCCAAGGCCAGGAGACCAAACTACCGCTTGGGAATTCCTCAGCCCCCTTTCAACGACTCAAACTGGCTCTAAAGAATGAGGCCGAGGTGCACGAGGACGGGTCTATCTTGCACCAGGTTCTCAATTGGTTAGAGAAACCTAAGCTCGCGTGTTAGCTTCGCAGACTTTCAGAAACTTTTGACTGGACTCAATATATTTTTTTCTATACATAGTATTGTTTCTTATCAGACTTTCACTTGACTAAGCAATCTTCTACTGTAGCCCTTTATGTCCTCTTATTAATTTACCTTAATACTTGTTTTGTTTCTCAATCGATGGGTTTTTTTAGTGAATCACGTTAATAATATTCTAGATTATAAGACAGGGTAAGATCTAGCATTAGGGTATAAGTTTGAAAATTAAACTGCGCGGCAAATACAGACTAAGCCACAATAAAACCAAAAGCAAAACTGAGGGTCCGTAAGGTCAAAACACTTAAAATCCCAGTGGTACACTGTTAAACGAAATTTAAAAATTAGCTTCCCTCAGTTTCACTGTTGGATCGGACATCATAAGGTAAGAAGAGATTCTGAATAGCACATCAGTTTCGTTTTTAAAATATAAAAATGATTTGACATACAAAGTCATCTGATTAGCACCCGCAATCTTTACTAAAATTAGAAAAAGGAAGGTCTGTACTCACGCGAGTCCTTTCTGCTAAAGAAGAAAAAAAACTTAGTGTTGAGGGCCAGCGTGCTCTCTCCGCAACCAATCCACGTCACTTCCTACCGAAGTCCTTCTGCAACAAATCACGTCCTGGTGAGGTCTAAGAGGGTCTCGGCATTGTCCTTTCTCCCTGCGAGCTGACAAACAATTTGGCCGGTTCAGGCTCGTACTGCGGTAGGTCGGCGTCCTCAGGAAGCAATTCACGATTATGAATCCAACTGCGTCGCCTGCCTTCCATGTCGTCCAAAATCATCCTGGTTGAGCTATGGGACGGCGAACCGATTACCACCTCATCATTGCTGATGCGATCGATGCTACCTTTTTTGTGTCTACGGTGGTAGCGCACAGGGGGAACCATAGTTCGTCTCAAATGTTCGAAAAAGGATTCGTCGTGCAGTCTCTCCTGACAACGTCACAATTTGAGTTCCTGCAATTTTTTCCAAATCAGCCAGAGTATAACGAGCAGAATTGTTATAGCTACCAGACCAAGAAGAATGCGCAGGGGTGAACTGTGGTACGCCTTCCAATGGAACGGCGTTTGTTTGTCAAGAATGTGTTCCGCAAAAGGCCTGGCAATCAATTCCAATTCCCCTTGGTCAACTGTGCCCTCTGGTAAGTCTACCAAATTTAGTCTAAAAGACTCTATCATCTCCTCATGGGCAGCGTTTACAAAAGTTTCCGGAATTTTGACTCCAATTTTCTCGTTTTCCACCGTTCTCAAAACTTCAAACAATGACTGCAGTAGCGGATGCTGTTCAACAATAACAACTTTGCTTGAATTATGCTAACAAGTTCTGGAATTCGGGTATAGAACGATCGTTCCCGTGGGGTTTTCAACCCTTCCATGGCAACTGGGTCTAATCAGAAAACTCTTGCATCCAGGTATCTGTTCGCCTTGTGATTGGTCTTTCACTCTAGTATAGTTGATAAATTTGAAATCATCGTTGCTGGACGTGATTAGGTAAGTTGAGTCATCCAGGTATTCCGCAGCTGCTTCGTCGGGTAGAATTTCAACTTCATGAGGACAAAGTTTCAAAGCAGAGGTTGGTAAGTTGAAAAATAGGCTCGAAAGACATGTTGCCAAGGAGCTTCTTGCCATTGGAAAAGGTTTCATGCAGAGCAGCAACCTGGAACTCCCCCTACAGTGCGAGTTCATCTTTCCTTCGGTAACTTCCGCAAAATTATTATTATATTCCGAAACCAACAAATAGTTTTTATCGAATCTGTACTTGGTTGCCGTCGACCCATTCGCTATTGGCTGCGGAATAGGTACTGCGCGGTAAACACGATGAAAACCATTCGTATGATGAACCGGAATATTGAGCAGAATGTTCAAACTATTGTGTGTAACTATTGTCAATTCCACAAGTTCAAACCCATAATACGTCATAAGATCATGTCGCGGAATTGCCTCTTTCTGGGTGTCCAGTTGAAGACCATCTAAGACCTGCAACAAAACTTCCGGTGGGATCAATGTAGCAGGAATGTGTCCCTGAGCCAGAGAGCCCAATGCATCGTCCAGCACGTAGCCAAAATTGTGCAAAGCAAGTTTGTAGGCAATTAACTCCAATCTTATAGCAGTCATATGATCGCTGAAATTTCGAACTCCTGTTGTGAAGGCAATCTCTTTTGAAAAGTTGATGCCCACTCATGACTTTTTTCGCACTGTCCCGATTTTTGGTCACCATAAGCTCCATGCAAGTTGCGAAACCGCAACTCTAATAGTGTGAAAATTCGCATTTGCATCTTTGGATATCAGCCGTAATTGGCCCTGGGTCTTGTTAAGAGAGTGGCTTAGCAAGTGAATCTTTTCTCCTGATTCCAACGTAACTGTTCGAATAGCTCCATCCAAAAATTCCGATTCTTTGCCCAAACGGTCAATGTCCTTGCTGCTTCCACAGAAACCAAAGAAAGACATATAGTGACAGAAACCTTATTTAAGTACCGGAGCAAGTACAATTGAGGAAACTACTGAGACGGCCGCAATCCCGGCAAAAATTGCTCCAGCACCGCGACGTTCGCGACCGTGTCGGGGATTAGTCGTTCCATTAACAAACGTCCCTATGCGGTCCTTAATGTCCCTCCAAACCTTTTCAATCTCCTGGACTTCGTATTCCACGCCTTTGATTGTCACATATGTACTGTTCAGCAATCGGTCATGTGTTTCTTGATCACCACATATGGTTCCATCATAGCCTCTCCACTTTATTGCCAGATTCAACTGGAATTCCTGATAAGCCAAGTCTAAGTGAGTCAGATTTATGGCCGGTAGTCCGGGAATTGGTACGGTTACCCACGTCGCTTCGAGTCCACTTGAAATTATCACTGGCGTTTCAGGAATGAAAACCGCTCCAGTCGTGTTTCTTTCGATCTCTGATCGCACTATTTCCGCCAGAATGAGCAACGCAATGGCCCTCCACACAACAACCCCTCCCATTATGAAGGATTGTATCTAAATAAATGTCAATATTATTTTACTACGAAATACCACAATAAACCTTATTCATTAATCGAGATCAACAATTTTGCCCAAAAGAAATTAATTTTTTTTTGATCTGATTTTATTTTTGCAGGGAGGGGTAACAAAAAAAACCTAAAACCTATCAAAAAGTATCAAAATAAAATGTCTATTCGTCAATCCCGAGTCGGATCACGGGCTTAATATCTCGCCGAGGCCGCCTGCGCGCCAAAGGAGTCTCCTCTAGCATTTCAGGCGTTTCATTAGCTTGGATCACCGGTTGTTCCTTCACGTCAAGTTCTTTGTCTTTTCTATCAAATGTTGAACTTTCCTCGTTGCTCTGGTTGGCTTTTGTTAGATCACTAGCTTGGCCAATGTTTGTATCAGCTAACACGTCTACAATCTCCGCCACATTGCAGGGGTTAGAGCCTTGTTCGGCTTCAACTAGTGGGACGGAAGGCTCGTTTGATCTCGCATCACGTGATCGGACATGTGCCGCAGCAATATTACGTCTGCGTTGTTGCCTCTCATGGAGCGTGCTTTCGGTATTCCTCATGACCTCCACATCATCATCATCTTCTTCCACTTGATCATCAGGGAATTGGTTAAAGAAATCCTGCGAACGAAAAGGTGTAGGTC
Organism: Convolutriloba macropyga; assembly: GCF_964194025.1. Lineage (NCBI taxonomy): Eukaryota > Metazoa > Xenacoelomorpha > Acoela > Convolutidae > Convolutriloba > Convolutriloba macropyga. The sequence continues at coordinate 28,766,398 of NC_134472.1, forward strand.
GCTTGTTCCTGCCACTTGCGTCAACTCTTCGCTCCTCATTATATGGTTTCAGCAAATTGAAATGAACTATCCTCGTTTTTCTCGGTCTTCCTTCTTTGTAAATCAGGTAGTTGACTTCTGAAGTTCTTTCCTGGAAAATGTAAGGGCCTTCGTAGGGAACAAAGAACTTTTTTGATTTGGCCTTTTGCTTCGAGTAAAGCCAAACTTTTACACCAATTTCGTAAGGTTCGCCATAAACTTTTTTGAAGTAAAGGTCCTTCTGTCTCTGCTGGTTTACTCCTAATTGCTCCCTGGCGTTAGCATGAGCTTCACGAAACTGCGCCTCGAGCCACTCGATAAATTCTCCTTGGCTGCGCTCTTCATCATGGGGTTTTGGGTAAAACAAATACTGACACTCCTGTCCAAACACTAGACTAAACGGCGTGGCTTGTGTGGTCCTATGAACGGTTGTGTTGTAAACGAAATCTACGTAGGGTAACATCTCGTCCCAGGTCCAAGGATTATCTGCGCAATACTTGGATATGACATCCGCCAAAATTCTATTGTGCCTTTCAACTTGGCCGTTTCCCTGAGGGTGATACGGAGACGTACGTGTTTTGTCAATCTTCAGTAGTTTGCACATGTCGAGGATTAGCTGACTACCAAAGTTCTTTCCTTGATCTGTGTGCAAAACATCTGGTACTCCGAATTTTAAGACCCACTTCTCAACAATTGCTCGAGCGACATCTTCCGACTCTGTACCTACGAGAGGTGTGTTTACAACGAACTTTGTAAACATATCAGTTATCACTAGAATATGTTTTGCTTTCGAAGCTTTGGCCATTGTTACTGGTCCCAAAATATCGGCCGCTACCTTATGAAATCGAATTCCAACTTTGAATGGCTGCAGGCCGGCAACACGTTTCCGGCCCGCGGTTGTCCTTGCAGCGCAGGGAAGACACCACAATAACCGTTTTTCTATATCCAATCTCATTGACGGCCACCAGAACCTTTGTCTCACCCGGTTGAGTGTTTTTCGAACGCAAAATGACCTCCACTAACGGGAGAGTCATGTAGTTGTTCTAATATCTCTTTACGGCCACTTGCTGGAACAATCAGTTGTAGGACTGGCTCCTCCGAGGAACCAATCTCGTTCTTAAACCACTTACGATATAGTATTCCATTCTTAATTGACAGTTCATTCCATCTTCCCCATAGTGCCATTACCTCTCGCCCGTATTGGGCAGCTTCATCTTTGGTTATCAGGTTTGTTCCAAAGTTTAGACAATTTTTGTTCTCATCTACAGTTGCCCAAAAGAGAATGCGGCTGATCGCCTCATCTTTTTCTTGCATCGACCTCACGTCCGATTCACCACGAGTCCAAGTTATTGAAACTTGTTCTTCATCGTTTTCTAGCAGTTGGTCATCTTCTAGATCCGCTGCTTCGTCATACTGACCCTGAACTGTAAGCCGTAGATGATCAGTCGCCTTGGAAATTGCTGTGTCTATATCCACAGCCTCGGGACAATTTCCGGTCATCTCTTCTCTTTCTCCGGGTTCCCACTCAGGACTCTCCTCTGTTCGTCTTGTGAGTCCGTCTGCGTTGGCATGTTTCGATCCAGCTCGATGGACTACTTGGAAATTATACTCCTGCAAGAACTGACACATTCGGAACGTCATTCCTGTTGCATCATCGTCATTGTCCTGCCTGAAGAGCCATCCAAGGCTAGCATGATCGGTTCGAATGATGAACGGTAGTCCCCATATGTAGTTCTTATACCATTTCAATGCCTGTATCACTGCAAGTGCCTCGCGTTTGGTTGTGGAGTACATCATTTCTGTTTTTGTGAGGACCCTACTTGAGTAGACAATTGGCCGTTCCACACCATCGACAACATTAGAAATCACTGCTCCTAAGCTTACTTTGCTGGCATCTGTATCAATGATGAAGGGGCAATCAAAGCGAGGAAACTGCATCACTGGCGCGGTAGCAAGTTCGACTCGAAGTCTATCAAATGATAATTGGCAGTCGGAATTCCACTCGAAACGAGCATCTTTCTTTGTGAGATCCGTGCGTGGCCTTGGAATCTGGGCAAAATCTCTCACAAAGCGTCGATAGTAATTGCAGAAGCCAACGAAAGACCGAATCTGTTTCACCGTCTTTGGTACTAACCAATGCTTTACCGCCGAAACTTTATCGGGGTCCGGTTTTGCTCCTCCGTTGCCAATAATATGACTAAGATATACAACTTCTCGTTGAAATAATTTACACTTCTTGGGCTTCAACTTCAAGTTCAGTGCTCGCAGTAATTGAAAAATCGTTCGCAAATGTTCCAAGTGATCAGCTTTATAAGTACTATAAGCCAGGACGTCGTCTAGGAAGATGAGAATAAATTTGTAGAGGTAGTCTCGAAAAACCTCATTCATCAATCGTTGGAACGTACCAGGTGCATTTGACAATCCAAAAGGCATTCGAACGTATTCATAAAGACCTCCATCCGGTGTCACGAAAGCTGTTTTGTGACAATGCTCCGGGGCCACAGGAATCTGCCAATATCCACTCGCCAAGTCCATTGACGAAAACACTTTTGCTTCCTTCAGTGCATCGAACGACTGGTCGATCTTAGGAATTGGGAAAGCATCTTTGATTGTTACGTCATTTAATTTTCTGTAGTCAATGCAAACCCGCACACTTCCGTCCTTCTTCTTTACAAGTACTACTGGAAAACTATAAGGGCTTTGGGACGGCCGAATAATCCCTTGGTCCAACATTGCATTAACTTCTTCCCTGATAATCTCTACTTTAGGTAAACCCGCTCTTCTGGGAGGAATTTTTATTGGAGGGCTGTCACCAGTCTCAATCCTGTGTTCCACAACATTGGTGCAGCCTAACTCGTCGTTGGTCAAGGCAAAAACATCACGGAATTCCCCCACTAAGGCTCTCAAATCATTCAAGTCATTGCCTGTCACACCAGGTGCCGATAATTCAAGAATTTTTTGGACGTCGTCTTCAAGTTGAGACGTCGGTTTCAAATCATCCTTTAAATGAACATCAATATGTGTTTCAGCAGTCTTGGCAATGCGATCAAATCGGTTTGGGTCAATTTTTGAGCCATTAGAAGCTTCTTTAGCATGCACAGTCATTTGACGGTCATGAGGAACTGCCTCAATAAAAGTTGCCAACCTTTTCGGTCCTTCAATTCGTATTGGCACTGTTGATCCCTCTTTCTGACCTGTCCAAAGCTGATCAGTATCCAAGTCGATAATGCAACGGTGCCCCTTTAAAGTCTCAAGACCCAGAATCATGTGGTTGTCGAGATCAAGCATGACTAGAGCTTCAATATCAGTGTCGATTTCGCCCAAACGTAGATGCAATTTGGCTCTGCCGATAACATCAACTCGTTTACCGTCTGCAGTTTCCAGTCTACCAGCATACTTTTCCATTTTAACCGGAATGTCCAAGGAAAACAAGGTATCGTAACTGATTATGTTCGTGTTTGCTCCCGTATCGATGAGAAAGGCTAACATCGTGTCATTCAACTCGCCCGAAACTAGAATGCTGTATGGTTCTTTTCCTTGCTCAGGCAACTCACGCATTTGGTCTGTTGTGGAAGTTTTCGTAACCAGGGGCTCGTCCAACTGATGATACATCCTTAACTGATTGGACTGAGCTCCTTCGTTATTGGTGGCAACCGCCGTTTGGGGTTTATTTTTGTATTCGGCCGGGATAAACCCTTCCCTCCGGAAGTCCCCGGTGGGCCCGGCCCTTTCTAGTTTAAAGGACTATTGGCAAGTAGCGGACACTCTCTCTTGAAGTGATCCGAACTTCCACAATGGAAACAGCCTGTACCACCTTGTCGTCGTTGTTGGCCAGGGTTGTATTGTCCCTGCGGTCGAGAAGCTGACGCAAATCCCTGTCCGTATCGACTATCTGGCGGGTACGGATTGAACAACTGCTTTCCAGTGTACTGAGGTGCATGAGCTTGCTCTGCGGGTGGTCCCGGTATGACAGACGAGACAAACTTACTCATCATCGAAGATATATTTGACATAAACTTTTCCTGACTGTCAACAAGTTTGTCTATTTTTGTCCCAAGCGCATCATTAGTCAGAGGCATTTGTGCAATTGAGGTGCCCTGAACACCTCTTGACGCTTGTGAAGGCAAAGGTTGAGCTACCACCGGAGGAGACGAAGTTGCCTCTGCCATAGTCCTTATTGCCGATATTCTTTTCCGCTGTCGAAATCGTGAACCTTTCGTAATGGCTTCAAGACTCAGCGCTCTGTTTACAGCTTCGTCGAATGTCTGTGGATCCTCTCGAAGAAGCAATTCATAAATATCGGAGTCGAACAAACCATCAATAAATTGTTCTCTGTTCATGTCATCTCGGGACAAAGCGTTCATGTGTGTATGTGCGATATCACCCAATGCCCTTACTCTTCTTGAAAACTCACGCGTTTCCTCCTTGTCACCTTGCATGAGTGCCTTGAACTCAGCTCTGGCCGTACGTTGATCTCTGTAAGGCGACATTCTTGGGTCCAAGTACTCAAAAACCCTCGCCAGTGTTGGCGGCAAATTCCTTCCCACTTGTCTCGTAAATCTGGCAGGCATTGCGGTGAACTTGTCAAGCACCCACGATGTTAAACAGGTTGGAAGGGCACGAATCGCTGTGATATCGTCCCAACCATTGGTGTCAGCTAGCCAGAGAAAGTGCTGCTTCCACTGGATCCACGTCGAGTGTTTTTTCGAAGGGTATCGATCCGGCCTCAGCGTGCCCGGTCCAAAAACCCCGCGGCCATTGCCTGGAGCATCGTCATCCGCGTCTTCGTCGCCTCTGTCCAATGCGAGAGGGTCGTTAGGTAGATCGTCTCCGTTTTCGCTCATTTCGGAAAACTTCACGACTTAGTGGATAAAAAATAAAAAAAAATAATCTTACAGAAAGTTACAAGGAGCGATGCCCACCCAGGAGCGCCACTGTCGTCTTCTGAATTTCTAACTAGGCCAACAGTGAGGGGGATCTGTCGCCCAGAAGATCGAACAATATTAATTAAAACCAACACCGAAGGTTTAAAAGAAAATGATGAAGCAAGCGCTACCTTGTCTCTTTGAGTTTTTCCCCTCGTCCACTCTTGCAGGCTGTTAAAAGTGCTTTGTCCCAAAAGACGTTAAATTGAATAGAGAACACCAGCACAAATGTAGAATCCACAGTAAATAGATGCAACTCTCAATCAACTAACAACTTGAGACAAATTCAACTGCAAAATCTTCTATAAGTTCAAAATTTTATCGTGATTCACTCGAAATATAATTAACCAAGTTGCTCACAGTTTCCTAACTGGTCTTGCAACTTTACTGACTGTTTTAAGTTTAGTCCCACTAAACCAACTGCTCACTAGCTCAGTATTTTCTCTCTCTCTCAACTTATACACGATAAGCTGATTGCAACTTTTTCTATTTGCCTAACTTTATCTTATCTTAATTAAATACACTTTTAGAACTTAAGTAAACACCGTAAGTCATTTTGACTGATTGATACATCCGCAGGAGGGGTTCTCCTCACTAATCAAACAGATTAACGTCAAAGTCCGCGGTCCTTGTCGCTCTTATTTGCGCACAAAAATTTGGCGCCAAGTCAATTTCCTCGCTTTTGTTATCCAAAGACTATTGGTCTCCATGTGTAAATATACCGCTAATTCATGCTCGCTAAAGCTAAAATAATGGCTTGGTATGCTTTTCCCAGCATTCTGTGCAATTCCCCATACAAAAATTAGTCAGAAACCAAAGTTTCCCAAAAACCCAAAAATTTGACCTCTAGAGGTCAATTAGGGGTCAATAGTCAAGGATGAAGGGTCACTTTGGTAAAAATAATTATTGGCACGGAAAGTCCTACCATAGTTACACCTACTCACCAATTTTTATCACCTAACTCCTAATAGAACACGAGCAATGACCGCGCACACTTTTCATCGACCTCCCGGATGACCCCAAATTTCGAAACTTAATAACTTGCGAAGTAGTAGTCAAAACGTCTTCGGATAAAGTTTTCTAGTAACTATAGGGTGCCACCAACTTGCCTGCCAAGTTTCATGACCAACGGATCAGCCGTTGCGAGTCGTTTGCAATTTGAAAATTTTTAACGAGTCGTGGGTGCCGAAACCCGAAAAATCCGAGTTCGTCAAAATTGACCGGGGTGGTTATTTTTTGTCACTAACTGTCTCAGTTTATCATATTAATACCATTTCAAAGTCATTCGGCCGCTCAAAAAGGCCAATTTCCGGTTTTCGGCACTCGGGTCGTCCCGAAGCACCGACTTCCGGTCGGAATTTGGGGATGAAAATATCACCAATCGAAAGCCCTTGAAAAGTTACACTAACCCTCCAAAAATCATAGGGCTACTACCAATACTCCACGAGCAATTCAAATTTTACGTTCCGCAGCACGGGCGTGCGCTAGTTCCGTGCAGGTTGGTGTGGGGTCAAATCCGACCTCAAAATCGGATTCCCCGTACCCAAATTAGTCTATCCCCCAAATTTCAGGTCAATCCGACTTCAACTTTTAGAGAAATTACTATTTCAATTTCAGTGTTAACTATTTTTAGTGAAAACTGCCTATTCTTATTTCAAAATGCTAATAAATTTCTCCCACAACTTCCTAAACCCTTCCAATGATCATGTGCTACATGACTCTGGACTTAATACCCATTGCAACCCTTAGTTCCCCATGTATCATACTCGAACAGTCATTTTTTCGCTCAAAATATCGAAAACCTTCAAATCATGCCACTTCCGGTGTTAATAGCTCGGAGTTAGGTGGTCGGATTGGCCCGAAAGGTATACCAGCCTGAGAAGACCATTGGGTGTACATGCCATTAAAATTTGGTAAACGTCCGCTTAATATAACCTCCATGGGGGGGGCGGGAAACATCGGCTTGGTGGTATTTTCATAAAGTGAATAAGTGAGCATTTTATTTGCTTTAAACAAACATTTTCGCAATTAAGCTTCAGTCGTCAGATTATCGTTCTTACTACAAGTTCTTAAATCTATCCTCTATCGAAATGGACAGTCGTACATACTTCGAGATTATCCTGTACTTGCGTTCAGGGGTTTACCCCAGGAATTGTCATTGGGTCGAGAAAAACAGCATTTGCCGCCGAAGCCGAAAATTTTATACAAAAAATGGTCATTTATACTTGGTTGGCTCCGATATTCAGGTACTACATCGCTCAAATGCTCGTACGAAGATATCTCAGATGCACCGTTCTAATGGCCACCTCCCCAGATACAAATTAATGCCGTTAGTTAGTCAAAAATTTAGTGTTATGCATCTTAAAGTATGGTGCGAAACGGTTATACGCGATTGTTCTACTTGCAATGATAATGCCATCTATCGCCACACTAGAGGACAGATGAATTTTATTTCACAGGAAGTCCTCGACCGAGTATGTCGCGAGATGGGTCTAGAGAAGAAGAGAAGATACTGTTATGAATTGCTTAAAAGGTAAGAAAATCATTTTTTCGTACAATAATTTCATATATTACGACGTCCAATTCTTTTTAGTTGCCCTGAATTCGACACCTCGCAATACGAGCCTATTGCATTAGACGTTGCTCATCCTAAATGCAATTGTGTTAGTGCCTGTCTGTCGACCATTATTACGGGAAACCGCACGCAGGCGGGTAAATTTGAAAAATTATTTGTCAAACTACGCACTGGGTCCGATAAGCACCTTTACGACAGACCCGGCAAAGTAATTCTATCTAAAGGGATCGAGGACGTCGAATTTATCAATACAACAGACCTCAGACTATTTGTTCGACGCTTCCGTATTAATATTTATGTATATTATGACTCTGGCTACGATGAACAACCTCACTATCTCAGTCTAACTGGGACTCACAAGGGATTAATTCGAGGCGGAATATTTCTTAAATTCCAATTAGTGGAGGGTACACCGCATTGTCTGCTAATATACCGCTGCGACAAGAAACAAAGGCATGAAAGGTAAGTTAATACTTATTATACATACAACTTATTTATTACGTCCAGTATACTACTTATTTATTAACTTAAGTCCAGTTTTGCTTCCTTTTTTTAACTCCTCCTCATCTTTTTCTTCTTGTTCAACCATCAAGCGCACTGCAGAGGCCATTTCGGGGTTCTTTTTATCCAATTCGGCCAAGTCAATCCCCCGTTGCCGCCAAGCGCTGATTGACTTTCTTTACCTTCTTTTTCTTTTGTAATTTAATATCTTTTATTTGTTTCTTCTCGTTATCTTTTAGCGCCCCACCAGTTGCCGCCTGTACCACAGATAATCCCGGCTCGAAAAGTGAGCCTGGGGGAGAAGGAGGTGGCGCGGAGTCAGTTTCAGGGGACGTTTGACCCCGATTTCCCCTGTATGGAGAAAATTTCATCCCTTTTAGGACTTTCTTTGTATTTTTAGTTCTTGCCATTTTAACTCCCGAACTATGCTATTTTGTTTATGTATACACCTCAGTTTAATCAGGTCTCCTATTTGTCTCGTCAATCTGTTTTGACAGTCTTTTATTACTAAACCTCAACCAATTGGTTATGCCTTTATCCGGTTTGTAACTTTGCTTACTTGTGTGCATATTTGTTTTAATGAGAATTTGGGGCACCATGTGTTTGCTTTCAAGAGAGTACTTAAATTTGTTCAATTTAGCTTTGGTGTTATTATCTTAATTAGATTGTCCTAATTGCGAGCTTTCTAAAGAGCCTACATACACACACTTTCGCCGCTTATAACTAACTATACTCAATTTCATGTTCGCTACACTCCCCCCTCTATTCTCATCATACTCCCGAATGATGGCAAAACCTGCGAGCTAAAATAAATTATTAATACAGAAAAACGGCAAATAAATTTTCTGACAATAAAATTTTTTAAAGCAGTACTTAGTCTTCGTCGCTTGATGACAATCCCAATTCTTGTACTCTTACTTCCCTTCGCTCCAAGAGGGACAATTCCTCCAGCAGCGATCTTTCGCGCGCTCTGCATCGCTCCAACGCTCGCTCGATCTTGCGCTTGTATGCAATGTGCGCGTTCCTAAACGTGTTTGCACCTCGAGTGTTGCGTCTTCTCCCAACGCAGTACGCCATTCGTTGTCCAGTGGTTCTACTGGCCCAAGGGGGAATTTGCCTTTGGCCCCATCTAGGTACCCATCCCCTCACCGCAGCAGATCCTTCCACCGATGTTTCAGTATGCCTTGCATTTGTGGTGTTTAGGTTCTGTTGATCCCCTTGATCTAGATCATTAGCCGACTCATCTCGTTCTCTTACTTCAATTCTGCTCGCAGTGTTCACTTCACCCTCGCTGTCACTCCACGGTCGTGGGCTGCTCATGGTTTGCTGTTTTGGTCTTAGTGAATTCTCTCCAGCTAGTGCGGATGCTCTTATCTTATCTCTTTGACAAATTCTCTTGTTTCTCAGTTTGTTTACTCAAGGTAAATATGGATGTTTAATTTGTGATAAGAGAACTTCACTCATTCTTGCCCATTGTTTAAACATCTCATTAATCACGCCATCTGTCAAGTAAGCCGTATTCTATATTTGCTCAAGATAACCATTATTCCAATCAGGACGTCCAATCGTTGCCTAACCATAAATCAGCTCAATCATCAAACCGTTCAGCATTTCTCAAACGCAGTCATCTAGCAGAAACCCAAAATGTAAGGAAATTTTAACAATTTTCTTTTGTTATATACTGTAATTTGTGTGGTGATCCAAATCTTGTGTTTTTTTTCATAACTCAACGCTCATTATTTTTTTCAGGGACGCCTTCAACAACAAGACTCTGGCTTTCATCCTTCCTCATGGATTAACCAGCAAACCCTTTGATTTCCTTCCAGCTATGGACATTGATTGTATTCTGGTTCAGGTGGTTTCCAAGAGCCCTGTGCCAACTAATCCAGAAGAATTCTATCTACTAGACGTTTCGGTTATCCTCCAAGGCCAGGACACCAAACTACCGCTTGGGAATTCCTCAGCCCCCTTTCAACGACTCAAACTGACTCTAAAGAATGAGGCCGAGGTGCACGAGGACGGGTCTATCTTGCACCAGGTTCTCAATTGGTTAGAGAAACCTAAGCTCGCGTGTTAGCTTCGCAGACTTTCAGAAACCTTTGACTGGACTCAATATATATTTTTTTTAATACATAGTATTGCTTCTTATCAGACTTTCACTTGACTTAGCGATCTTCTACTGTAGCCCATTATGTCCTCTTATTAATTTACCTTAATACTTGTTTTGTTTCTCAATTGATGGGTTTTTTTTTGAGTGAATCACGTTAATAGTTTTCTAGATTATAAGACAGGGTAAGATCTAGCATTAGGGTATAAGTTTGAAAATTAAACTGCGCGGCAAATACAGACTAAGCCACAATAAAACCAAAAGCAAAACTGAGGGTCCGTAAAGTCAAAACACTTAAAATCCCAGTGGTACACTGTTAAACGAAATTTAAAAATTAGCTTCCCTCAGTTTCACTGTTGGATCGGATATCATAAGGTAAGAAGAGATTCTGAATAGCACATCAGTTTCGTTTTTAAAATATAAAAAAGATTTGACATATAAAGTCATCCGATTAGCACCAGCAATCTTTACTAAAATTAGAAAAAGGAAGGTCTGTACTCACGCGAGTCCTTTCCGCTAAAGAAGAAAAAAAATTAGTGTTGAGTGCCAGCGTGCTCTCTCTGCAACCAATCCACGTCACTTCCTACCGAAGTCCTTCTGCAACAAATTACGTCCTGGTGAGGCCTTAGAGGGTCTCGGCATTGTCCTTTCTCCCTGCGAGCTGACCAACAATTTGGCCGGTTCAGGCTCGTACTGCGGTAGGTCGGCGTCCTCAGGAAGCAATTCACGATTATGAATCCAACTGCGTCGCCTGCCTTCCATGTCGTCCAAAATCATCCTGGTTGAGCTATGGGACGGCGAACCGATTACCACCTCATCATTGCTGATGCGATCGATACTACCTCTTTTGTTTCTACGGTGGTAGCGCACAGGGGGAACCATAGTTCGTCTCAAATGTTCGAAAAACGATTCGTCGTGCAGTCTCTCCTGACAAGGACACAATTTGAGTTCCTGCATTTTTTTCCAAATCAGCCAGAGTATAACGAGCAGAATTGTTATAGCTACCAGACCAAGAAGAATGCGCAGGGGTGAACTGTGGTACGCCTTCCAATGGAACGGCGTATGTTTGTCAAGAATGTGTTCCGCAAAAGGCCTGGCAATCAATTCCAATTCCCCTTGGTCAACTGTGCCCTCTGGTAAGTCTACCAAATTTAGTCTAAAAGACTCTATCATCTCCTCATGGGCAGCGTTTACAGAAGTTTCCGGAATTTTGACTCCTATTTTCTCGTTTTCCACCGTTCTCAAAACTTCAAACAATGAGTGCAGTAGCGGATGCTGTTCAACAATAACAACTTTGCTTTAATTATGCTGACAAGTTCTGGAATCCGGGTATAGAACGATCGTTCCCGTAGGGTTTTCAACCCTTCCATGGCAACTGGGTCTAATCAGACAACTCTTGCATCCAGGTATCTGTTCGCCTTGTGATTGGTCTTTCACTCTAGTATAGTTGATGAATTTGAAATCATCGTTGCTGGACGTGATTAGGTAAGTTGAGTCATCCAGGTATTCCGCAGCTGCTTCGTCGGGTAGAGTTTCAACTTCATGAGGACAAAGTTTCAAAGCAGAGGTTGGTAAGTTGAAAAATAGGCTCGAAAGACATGTTGCCGAGGAGCTTCTTGCCATTGGAAAAGGTTTCATGCAGAGTAGCAACCTGGAACTCCCCTTACAGTGCGAGTTCATCTTTCCTTCGGTAACTTCGGCAAAATTATTATTATATTCCGAAACCAACAAATAGTTTTTATCGAATCTGTACTTGGTTGCCGTCGACCCATTAGCTATTGGCTGCGGAATAGGTACTGCGCGGTAAACACGATGAAAACCATTCGTATGATGAACCGGAATATTGAGCAGAATGTTCAAACTATTGTGTGTAGCTATTGTCGATTCCACAAGTTCAAACCCATAATACGTCATAAGATCATGTCGCGGAATTGCCTCTTTCTGGGTGTCCAGTTGAAGACCATCTAAGACCTGCAACAGAACTTCCGGTGGGATCAATGTAGCAGGAATGTGTCCCTGAGCCAGAGAGCCCAATGCATCGTCCAGCACGTAGCCAAAATTGTGCAAAGCAACTTTGTAGGCAATTAACTCCAATCTTATAGCAGTCATATGATCGCTGAAATTTCGAACTCCTGTTGTGAACGCAATGCTCTTTTTAAAAGTTGATGCCCACTCATGACTTTTTTCGCACTGTCCCGATTTTTGGTCACCATAAGCTCCATAAGATACAGCTTTTGCTAGTTGCGAAACCGCAACTCTAATAGTGTGAAATTTCGCATTCGAATCTTTGGATATCAGCCGTAATTGGCCCTGGGTCTTGTTAAGAGGGTGGCCTAGCAAGTGAATCCTTTCTCCTGATTCCAACGTAACTGTTCGAATAGCTCCATCCAAGAATTCCGATTCGTTGCCCAAACGGTCAATGTCCTTGCTGCTTCCACAGAAACCAAAGAAAGACATAGTGACAGAAACCTTCTCTAGGTACAGGAGCAAGTACAATTGAGGAAACTACTGAGACGGCCGCAATCCCGGCAAAAATTGCTCCAGCACCGCGACGTTCGCGACCGTGACGGGGATTAGTCGTTCCATTAACAAACGTCCCTATGCGGTCCTTAATGTCCCTCCAAACCTTTTCAATCTCCTGGACTTCATATTCCACGCCTTTGATTGTCACATATGTACTGTTCAGCAATCGGTCATGTGTTTCTTGATCACCACATATGGTTCCATCATAGCCTCTCCACTTTATTGCCAAATTCAACTGGAATTCCTGATAAGCCAAGTCTAAGTGAGTCAGATTTATTGCCGATAGTCCGGGAATTGGTACGGTTACCCACGTCGCTTCGAGTCCACTTGAAATTATCACTGGCGTTTCAGGAATGAAAACCGCTCCAGCCGTGTTTCTTTTGATCTCTGATCGCACTATTTCCGCCAGAATGAGCAACGCAATGGCCCTCCACACAACCACCCCTCCCATTATGAAGGATTGTATCTAAATAAATGTCAATATTATTTTACAACGAAATACCACAATAAACCCTATTCATTAATCGAGATCAATAATTTTGCCCAATATACTAAAAGCAATTAATTTTTTTTTATCTGATTTTATTTTTGCAGGGAGGGGTAACAAAAAAAACCTAAAACCTATCAAAAAGTATCAAAATAAAACGTCTATTCGTCAATCCCGAGTCGGATCACGGGCTTAATATCTCGCCGAGGCCGCCTGCGCGCCAAAGAAGTCTCTTCTAGCATTTCAGGCGTTTCATTAGCTTGGATCACCGGTTGCTCCTCCACGGCAAGTTCTTTGTCGTCTCTATCAAATGTTGAACTTTCCTCGTTGCTCTGGTTGGCTTTTGTTAGATCACTAGCTTGGCCAATGTTCGTATCAGCTAACACGTCTACAATCTCTGCCACATTGCAGGGTTAGAGCCTTGTTCGGCTTCAACTAGCGGGACGGAGGGCTCGTTTGATCTCGCATCACGTGATCGGACATGTGCCGCAGCAATATTACGTCTGCGTGGTTGCCTCTCCTGGAGCGTGCTTTCGGTATTCCTCATGACCTCCACATCATCATCATCTTCTTCCACTTGATCATCGGGGAATTGATTAAAGAAATCCTGCGAACGAAAAGGTGTAGGTCGCTTGTTCCTGCCACTTGCGTCAACTCTTCGCTCCTCATTATATGGTTTCAGCAAATTGAAATGAACTATCCTCGTTTTTCTCGGTCTTCCTTCTTTGTAAACCAGGTAGTTGACTTCAGAAGTTCTTTCCTGGATAATGTAAGGGCCTTCGTAGGGAACAAAGAACTTTTTTGATTTGGCCTTTTGCTTCGAGTAAAGCCAAACTTTTGCACCAATTTCGTAAGGTTCGCCATAAACTTTTTTGAAGTAAAGGTCCTTCTGTCTCTGCTGGTTTACTCCTAATTGCTCCCTGGCGTTAGCATGAGCTTCACGAAACTGCGCCTCGAGCCACTCGATAAATTCTCCTTGGCTGCGCTCTTCATCATGGGGTTTTGGGTAAAACAAATCAATTGGATATTGACACTCCTGTCCAAACACTAGACTAAACGGCGTGGCTTGTTGTGTGGTCCTATGAACGGTTGTGTTGTAAACGAAATCTACGTAGGGTAACATCTCGTGCCAGGTCCAAGGATTATCTGCGCAATACTTGGATATGACATCCGCCAAAATTCTATTGTGCCTTTCAACTTGGCCTTTTCCCTGAGGGTGATACGGAGACGTACGTGTTTTGTCAATCTTCAGTAGTTTGCACATGTCGAGGATTAGCTGACTACCAAAGTTCTTTCCTTGATCTGTGTGCAAAACATCTGGTTCTCCGAATTTTAAGACCCACTTCTCAACAATTGCTCGGGCGACATTTTCCGACTCTGTACCTACGAGAGGTGTGCTTACAACGAACTTTGTAAACATATCAGTTATAACTAGAATATGTTTTGCGTTCGAAGCTTTGGCCATTGTTACTGGTCCCAAAATATCGGCCGCTACCTTATGAAATCGAATTCCAACTTTGAATGGCTCTAGGCCGGCAACACGTTTCCGGCCCGCGGTTGTCCTTGCAGCGCAGGGAAGACACCACAATAACCGTTTTTCAATATCCAATCTCATTGACGGCCACCAGAACCTTTGTCTCACCCGGTTGAGTGTTTTTTCGAACGCAAAATGACCTCCAATAACGGGAGAGTCATGTAGTTGTTCTAATATCTCTTTACGGCCACTTGCTGGAACAATCAGTTGTAGGACTGGCTCCTCCGAGGAACCAATTTCGTTCTTAAACCCCTTACGATATAGTATTCCATTCTTAATTGACATTTCATTCCATCTTCCCCATAGTGCCATTACCTCTCGCCCGTATTGGGCAGCTTCATCTTTGGTTATCAGGTTTGTTCCAAAGTTTAAACAGTTTTTGTTCTCATCTACAGTTGCCCAAAAGAGAATGCGGCTGATCGCCTCATCTTTTTCTTGCATCGACCTCACGTCCGATTCACCACGAGTCGAAGTTATTGAAACTTGTTCTTTTTCGAGCAGTTGGTCATCTTCTAGATCTGCTGTTTCGTCAGACTGACCCTGAACTGTAAGCCGTAGATGATCAGTGGCCTTGGAAATGGCTGTGTCTATATCCACAGCCTCGGGACAATTTCCGGTCATCTCTTCTCTTTCTCCGGGTTCCCACTCAGGACTCTCCTCTGTTCGTCTTGTGAGTCCGTCTGTGTTGGCATGTTTCGATCCAGCTCGATGGACTACTTGGAAATTATACTCCTGTAAGAACTGACACATTCGCACATTCGGAACGTCATTCCTGTTGCATCATCGTCATTGTCCTGCCTGAAGAGCCATCGAAGGCTAGCATGATCGGTTCGAATGATGAACGGTAGTCCCCATATGTAGTTCTTATACCATTTCAATGCCTGTATCACTGCAAGTGCCTCGCACTTGGTTGTGGAGTACATCATTTCTCTTTTTGTGAGGACCCTACTTGAGTAGACAATTGGCCGTTCCACACCATCGACAACATTAGAAATCACTGCTCCTAAGCTTACTTTGCTGGCATCTGTATCAATGATGAAGGGGCAATCAAAACGAGGAAACTGCATCACTGGCGCGGTAGCAAGTTCGACTCGAAGTCTATCAAATGATAATTGGCAGTCAGAATTCCACTCGAAACGAGCATCTTTCTTTGTGAGATCCGTGAGTGGCCTTGCAATCTGGGCAAAATCTCTCACAAAGCGTCGATAGTAATTGCAGAAGCCAACGAAAGACCGAATCTGTTTCACCGTTTTTGGTACTGGCCAATGCTTTACCGCCGAAACTTTATCGGGGTCCGGTTTTGCTCCTCCGTTGCCAATAATATGACTAAGATATACAACTTCTCGTTGAAATAATTTACACTTCTTGGGCTTCAACTTCAAGTTCAGCGCTCGCAATGTTTGAAATATCGTTCGCAAATGTTCCAAGTGATCAGCTTTATTAGTACTATAAGCCAGGACGTCGTCTAGGATGAGGAGAATAAATTTGTAGAGGTAGTCTCGAAAAACCTCATTCATCAATCGTTGGAGCGTACCAGGTGCATTTGACAATCCAAAAGGCATTCGAACGTATTCATAAAGACCTCCATCCGGTGTCACGAAAGCTGTTTTGTGAAAATGCTCCGGGGCCACAGGAATCTGCCAATATCCACTTGCCAAGTCCATTGACGAAAACACTTTTGCTTCCTTCAGTGCATCGAACGACTGGTCGATCTTAGGAATTGGGAAAGCATCTTTGATTGTTACGTCATTTAATTTTCTGTAGTCAATGCAAACCCGCACACTTCCGTCCTTCTTCTTTACAAGTACTACTGGAAAACTATAAGGGCTTTGGGACGGCCGAATAATCCCTTGGTCCAACATTGCATTAACTTCTTCCCTGATAATCTCTACTTTAGGTAAACCCGCTCTTCTGGGAGGAATTTTTATTGGAGGGCTGTCACCAGTCTCAATCCTGTGTTCCACAACATTGGTGCAGCCTAACTCGTCGTTGGTCAAGGCAAAAACATCACGGAATTCCCCCACTAAGGCTCTAAAATCATTCAAGTCATTGCCTGTCACACCAGGTGCCGATAATTCAAGAATTTTTTGGACGTCGTCTTCAAGTTGAGACGTCGGTTTCAAATCATCCTTTAAATGAACATCAATATGTGTTTCAGCAGTCTTGGCAATGCGATAAAATCGTTTTGGGTCAATTTTTGAGCCATTAGAAGCTTCTATAGCATGCACAGTCATTTGACGGTCATGAAGAACTGCCTCAAAAGTTGCCAACCTTTTCGGTCCTTCAATTCGTATTGGTACTGTTGATCCCTCTTTCTGACCTGTCCAAAGCTGATCAGTATCCAAGTCGATAATGCAACGGTGCTCCTTTAAAGTCTCAAGACCCAGAATCATGTGGTTGTCGAGATCATGCATGACTAGAGCTTCAATATCAGTGTCGATTTCGCCCAAACGTAGATGCAATTTGGCTCTGCCGATAACATCAACTCGTTTACCGTCTGCAGTTTCCAGTCTACCAGCATACTTTTCCATTTTAACCGGAATGTCCAAGGAAAACAAGGTATCGTAACTGATTATGTTCGTGTTTGTTCCCGTATCGATGAGAAAGGCTAACATCGTGTCATTCAACTCGCCCGAAACTAGAATGCTGTATGGTTCTTTTCCTTGCTCAGGCAACTCACGCATTTGGTCTGTTGTGGAAGTTTTCGTAACCAGGGGCTCGTCCAACTGATGATACATCCTTAACTGATTGGACTGAGCTCCTTCGTTATTGGTGGCAACCGCCGTTTGGGGTTTATTTTTGTATTCGGCCGGGATAAACCCTTCCCTCCGGAATTCCCCGGTGGGCCCGGCCCTTTCTAGTTTAAAGGACTATTGGCAAGTAGCGGACACTATCTCTTGAAGTGATCCGAACTTCCACAATGGAAACAGCCTGTACCACCTTGTCGTCGTTGTTGGCCAGGGTTGTATTGTCCCTGCGGTCGAGAAGCTGACGCAAAACCCTGTCCGTATCGACTATCTGGAGGGTACGGGTTGAACAACTGCTTTCCAGTGTACTGAGGTGCATGAGCTTGCTCTGAGGGGGGGTCCCAGTATGACAGACGAGACAAACTTACTCATCATCGAAGATATATTTGACATAAACTTTTCCTGACTGTCAACAAGTTTGTCTATTTTTGTCCCAAGCGCATCATTAGTCAGAGGCATTTGTGCAATTGAGGTGCCCTGAACACCTCTTGACGCTTGTGAAGGCAAAGGTTGAGCTACCACAGGAGGAGACGAAGTTGCCTCTGCCATAGTCCTTATTGCCGATATTCTTTTCCGCTGTCGAAATCGTGAACCTTTCGTAATGACTTCAAGACTCAGCGCTCTGTTTACAGCTTCGTCGAATGTCTGTGGATCCTCTCGAAGAAGCAATTCATAAATATCGGAGTCGAACAAACCATCAATAAATTGTTCTCTGTTCATGTCATCTCGGGACAAAGCGTTCATGTGTGTATGTGCGATATCACCCAATGCCCTTACTCTTCTTGAAAACTCACGCGTTTCCTCCTTGTCACTTTGCATGAGTGCCTTGAACTCAGCTCTGGCCGTACGTTGATCTCTGTAAGGCGACATTCTTGGGTCCAAGTACTCAAAAAACCCTCGCCAGTGTTGGCGGCAAATTCGTTCCCACTTGTCTCGTAAATCTGGCAGGCATGGCGGTGAACTCGTCAAGCGCCCACGATGTTAAACAAGTTGGAAGGGCACGAATCGCTGTGATATCGTCCCAACCATTGGTGTCAGCTAGCCAGAGAAAGTGCTGCTTCCACTGGATCCACGTCAAGTGTTTTTTCGAAGGGTATCGATCCGGCCTCAGCGTGCCCGGTCCAAAAACCCCGCGGCCATTGTCTGGAGCATCGTCATCCGCGTCTTCGTCGCCTCTGTCCAATGCGAGAGGGTTTTTAGGTAGATCGTCTCCGTTTTCGCTCATTTGGGAAAACTTCACGACTTAGTGGATAAAAATAAAAAAAAATAATCTTACAGAAAGTTACAAGGAGCGATGCCCACCCAGGAGCGCCACTGTCGTCTTCTGAATTTCTAACTAGGCCAACAGTGAGGGGGATCTGTCGCCCAGAAGATCGAACAAATTTAATTAAAACCAACACCGAAGGTTTAAAAGAAAATGATGAAGCAAGCGCTACCTTAACTCTTTTCTGAGTTTTTCCCCTCGTCCACTCTTGCAGGCTGTTAAAAGTGTTTTGTCCCAAAAGACGTTAAATTGAATAGAGAACACCAGCACAAATGTAGAATCCACAGTAAATAGATGCAACTCTCATTCAACTAACAACTTGAGACAAATTCAACTGCAAAATCTTCTCTAAGTTCAAAATTTTATTGTGATTCACTCGAAATATAAATAACCAAGTTGCTCACAGTTTCCTAACTGGTCTTGCAAATTTACTGACTGTTTTAAGTTTAGTCCCACTAAACCAACTGCTCACTAGCTCAGTATTTCCTCTCTCTCTCTCTCTCAACTTATACACGATAAGCTGATTGCAACTTTTTCTATTTGCCTAACTTTATCTTATCTTAATTAAATACACTTTTAGAACTTAAGTAAACACCGTAAGTCATTTTGACTGATTGATACATCCGCAGGAGGGGTTCTCCTCACTAAACAAACAGATTAACGTCAAAGTCCGCGGTCCTTATCGCTCTTATTTGCGCACACAAATTTGGCGCCAAGTCAATTTCGTCGCTTTTGTTATCCAAAGACTATTGGTCTACATGTGTAAATATACCGCTAATTCATGCTCGCTAAAGCTAAAATAATGGCTTGGTATGCTTTTCCCAGCGTTCTGTGCAATTCCCCATACAAAAATTAGTCAGAAACCAAAGTTTCCCAAAAACCCAAAAATTTGACCTCTAGAGGTCAATTAGGGGTCAATAGTCAAGGATGAAGGGTCACTTTGGTAAAAATAATTATTGGCGCCGAAAGTCCTACCAAAGTTACACCTACTCACCAATTTTTATCACCTAACTCCTAATAGAACACGAGCAATGACCGCGCACACTTTTCATCGACCTCCCGGATGAACCCAAATTTCGAAACTTAATAACTTGCGAAGTAGTGGTCAAAACGTCTTCGGGTAAAGTTTTCTAGTAACTATAGGGTGCCACCAACTTGACTGCCAAGTTTCATGACCAACGGATCAGCCGTTGCGAGTCGTTTGCAATTTGAAAATTTTTAACGAGTCGTGGGTGCCGAAACCCGAAAAATCCGAGTTCGTCAAAATTGACCGGGGTGGTTATTTTTTGTCACTAACTGTCTCAGGTTATCATATTAATACCATTTCAAAGTCATTCGGCCGCTCAAAAAGGCCAATTTCCGGTTTTCGGCACTCGGGTCGTCCCGAAGCACCGACTTCCGATCGGAATTTGGGAATGAAAATATCACCAATCGAAAGCCCTTGAAAAGTTACACTAACCCTCCAAAAATCATAGGGCTACTACCAATACTCCACGAGCAATTCAAATTTTACGTTCCGCAGCACGGGCGTGCGCTAGTTCCGTGCAGGTTGTTGTGGGGTCAAATCCGACCTCAAAATCGGATTCCCCTACGTAATTAGTCTATCCCCCAAATTTCAGGTCAATCCGACTTCAACTTTTAGAGAAATTACTATTTCAATTTCAGTGTTAACTATTTTTAGTGAAAACTGCCTATTCTTATTTCAAAATGCTAATAAATTTCTCCCACAACTTCCTAAACCCTTCCCATGATCATGTGCTACATTACTCTGGACTTAATACCCATTGCAACCCTTAGTTCCCCGTGTATCATACTCGAACAGTCATTTTTTCGCTCAAAATATCGAAAACCTTCAAATCACGCCATTTCCGGTGTTAATAGCTCGGAGTTAGGTGGTCGGATTGGCCCGAAAGGTATACCAGCCTGAGAGGACCATTGGGTGTACATGCCGTTAAATTTTGCTAAACGTCCGCTTAATATAACCTCCATGGGGGGGGGGGGCGGGAAACATCGGCTTGGTGGTATCTTCATAAAGTGAATAAGTGAGCTTTTTATTTGCTTTAAACAAACATTTTCGCAACTAAGCTTCAGTCTTCAGATTATCGTTCTTACTACAAGTTCTTAAATCTATCCTCTTTCGAAATGTACAGTCGTACATACTTCGAGATTATCCTGTACTTGCGTTCAGGGGTTTACCCCAGGAATTGTCATTGGGTTGAGAAAAACAGCATTCGCCGCCGAAGCCGAAAATTTTATACAAAAAATGGTCATTTATACTTGGTTGGGTCCGATATTCAGGTACTACATCGTTCAAATGCTCGTACGAAGATATCTCAGATGCACCGTTCTAATGGCCACCTCCCCAGATACAAATTAATGCCGTTAGTTAGTCAAAAATTTAGTGTTATGCATCTTAAAGTATGGTGCGAAACGGTTATACGCGATTGTTCTACTTGCAATGATAATGCCATCTATCGCCACACTAGAGGACAGATGAATTTTATTTCACAGGAAGTCCTCGACCGAGTATGTCGCGAGATGGGTCTAGAGAAGAAGAGAAGATACTTTTATGAATTGTTTAAAAGGTAAGAAAATCATTTTTTCGTACAATAATTTCATATATTACGATGTCCAATTCTTTTTAGTTGCCCTGAATTCGACACCACGCAATACGAGCCTATTGCATTAGACGTTGCTCATCCTAAATACAATTGTGTTAGTGCCTGTCTGTCGACCATTATTACGGGAAACCGCACGCAGGCGGGTAAATTTGAAAAATTATTTGTCAAACTACGCACTGGGTCCGATACGCACCTTTACGACAGACCCGCAAAGTAATTCTATCTAAAGGGATCGAGGACGTCCAATTTATCAATACAACAGACCTCAGACTATTTGCTCGACGCTTCCGTATTAATATTTATGTATATTATGACTCCGGCTACGATGAACAACCTTACTATCTCAGTCTAACTGGGACTCACAAGGGATTAATTCGAGGCGGAATATTTCTTAAATTCCAATTAGTGGAGGGTACACCGCATTGTCTGCTAATATACCGCTGCGACAAGAAACAAAGGCATGAAAGGTAAGTTAATAATTATTATACATACAACTTATTCATTACGTCCAGTATACTACTTATTTATTAACTTAAGTCCAGTTTTGCTTCCTTTTTTTAACTCCTCCTCATCTTTTTCTTCTTGTTCAACCACCAAGCGCACTACAAAGGCCATTTCGGGGTCCTTTTTATCCAATTCGGCCAAGACAATCCCCCCAGTTGCCGCCATGCGCTGATTGACTTTCTTTACCTTCTTTTTCTTTTGTAATTTAATATCTTTCATTTGTTTCTTCTCGTTATCTTTTAGCGCCCCACCAGTTGCCGCCTGTACCACAGATGTTCCCGGCACGAAAAGTGAGGCTGGGGGAGAAGGAGGTGGCGCGGAGTCAGTTTCAGGGGACGTTTGACCCCGATTTCCCCTGTATGGAGAAAATTTCATCCCTTTTAGGACTTTCTTTGTATTTTTAGTTCTTGCCATTTTAACTCCCGAACTATGCTATTTTGTTTATGTATACACCTCAGTTTAATCAGGTCTCCTATTTGTCTCGTCAATATGTTTTGACAGTCTTTTATTAATAAACCTCAACCAATTGGTTATGCCTTTATCCGGTTTGTAACTTTGCTTACTTGTGTGCATATTTGTTTTAATGAGAATTTGGGGCACCATGTGTTTGCTTTAAAGAGAGTACTTAAATTTGTTCAAATTAGCTTTGGTGTTATTATCTTAATTAGATTGTCCTAATTGCGAGCTTTCTAAAGAGCCTACATACACACACTTTCGCCGCTTATAACTAACTATACTCAATTTCATGTTCGCTACAGCATAATTTAAAATATGAATTTTTGATTCAACAATTTATTCAGTTTTAATGAAAATGCTGCCAATGGTAAACTTTTCATGTCTTTTTGCAAAATATGTCTATCGCTTGGCTTAAAAACAAAACATACCCGGCAGATTGCCGGAAAATAGCCGCCGTTGATTCCAATAAGCATGATTGGGATTGAACGAATAGAATATATTAAAAAAAAGATTTTTGTACAAAAATATTTTTTAAGTCCGATTTATTTTGATGGCATTTCGTAGTTGAATATACTTCTGTTTCTTAGAGAAAGGCTACAGGGGCTACTATCAACACCAATAAGCATTAGAGGTGGTAACTAAGACTTATAGGAACGACGTTCAAATAGCGGGCATCTAAAATTGGGCTTTATGGGTTTATCCTGTTTCTCTTTCTGACTTCAATTTTTTATACCGACTCTGTTCATTTTGAATTGCTTTGCTTAGCAACTGATGTTCAAATTCACTTTTAGCAGAATGAGAGAAGAGAGAAACTAGCCTAGAGAAGTCAAAAAGATTTCACGCAAAATGTCGAAAAAGCGGCAAAATGGTAAAGCGAAAAAAAGTTTGACGAAGTAAAAAAAAAATACGTCCGCAATAATAGCCGGCTGAGAAGATGAGGGCGGCTATTAATGAAATTATTACAAACTCCCTAAATTAGTAGCACTGGAACAA